>NC_086109.1:9002113-9099613 GCF_963921235.1 Mobula hypostoma | reverse complement strand
ACACCTCAAGCCGCGGTTACCGCCTGTTTGCGGGAGAGGAGCACTGGAGTCAGCGCACTCCACTGCAGTGCCAGCGGTGGACTGTATTTTACTGATATCTTATATGTTCTTCCTATCTTATATGTGCTCCATGTGCCTCGTGCTATGTATGACCGCTGGTAATGGTGTTTTGCACCTTGGCCCCAGAAACGCTGTATTCATATGGCTGAATGAAAATTAAACTCTAAA
The DNA here is from genome assembly GCF_963921235.1 of Mobula hypostoma. Lineage (NCBI taxonomy): Eukaryota > Metazoa > Chordata > Chondrichthyes > Myliobatiformes > Myliobatidae > Mobula > Mobula hypostoma. Next base: position 9,099,385 of record NC_086109.1, on the reverse strand, counting down.
CTTGAACTTAACGTTGAGTCGTCTGTGTTAGAAAGATGTCAAAACAATGTCATTGTGTTGCAGTTTATAACAAAAAGGACAGTCCTTCCTTACCAGCGCTTTCTTGGACATGGTGTGGAGGTCGTTTGGATTTCTCTCTGGGAGCAGAGCCCTGCCTGTCACAGCGGACTGGGTGCACCGCACCCCGACTGAAACAACAAGGAGAAAGCCAGTCAATGGGACATCCCCGGGATCTGAGGGGCAGCGTCTGAGATTATGGCGGCTTTACGGATGAGGGGCGAGAACAAGGAGCCCAGATTTAAGGAGATCACCAACAGAAACAGAGGAAACTTTTTCTGGGGAACACGAGTGGCTGGATTCAGAGAGCTTTCAACACAACAGCAGGCTCAGAACCAGACAACCTTCAAGGATAAATGACTGGAAAAGATGGGAGGGGTATAGAGGACTATGGTCCAAGTGTGGGTCGACCAGACTAGACAGAGCAATAGTTCAGCATCAACTAGATGGGCCGAAGAGCCTGTTTCTGTGCTGTAGTGTTCCATGACTCCTAAGATGATAAGCTTCCCCATGTAAACTTTACAAACCTCCAACGACCATCATTTCCTCTGGTCTTCACTGGATCTTTGGTTATACGGTCCTTCTGTCAGTACAAGAAAATAAACAGCATCAATTACATTTATTGGAGAAGAGAACTCAAGATTACTGGGCTGCCTTGTGGTCTTTGGGCAGTCACTCAGTCTACAGTTGCCCAACACCACCTCCATAGACAAAGACAACCTGATGAAGGGACAACCTGGTGAAGAGTTAAGCTGATGAGGAGTTCCTCCAGCATTCTTCGTGCATTCTTAGACAAGAAAGACCATTCTGGAGACAACCTGTCGCCTCCACATTCAACAGAAGCAACCATGGGGGATTTTCAACCTCCGAGAGCGGATGTTTAGCTGTCGGGTGATACACGGATGAGCAGGTATAAATGCACTATTTAACCTTACTAAATGCTGGTCGAAGAGGTGGCTAATTAACAGGACAGGCCGAAGCTCTCTCCTCTGACATTCTGAGCCCCGGCGACCACCCCCCCACAACCCCCCGTAGTCTGGCACATTTTGAATCTGCTGTACAGATCTGTACTGATTAACCAAGCTGCAACTCAGATCTAAAATTAACCAAGACCTGTCATGATCTGCAGCTAATTAATCAAAGTCCAAAATTCAAAGTTCAAAGTAAAATTTATCACAGTACATACATGCCACCACATACAACCCTGAGATTCTTTTTCCTGTGTGCGTTGCGTACTTATCAAATCTATAGAACAGTAAACAGGAGCAATGAACAATAAACTATGCAAATGTAAATATAAATCAATAGCAATAAATAACAAAAGCATGAAATAACAAGAGAAAGAGTCCTTAAAGTGAGACAGTACAACATTCAAGATCTTTCCTCGCCATCCAGGCCATGCTCTCTTCTCACCACAACCACTGGACAGGAGGTACAGGAGCCTCAGGTCCCACACCACCAGGTTCAGGAACGGTTATTACCCTTCAGAAATCAGGCTCCTGAACCAGTGTGGATAACTTCACTCACTTCAACACTGAACTGATTCTACAACCTACAAACTCACATTCAAAGACTCCACAACTCATACTCTCAATATTATCTATTTATTTGCACAATTCGTTTTCTTCTGCCAACTCGTTGTCAGTCTATGTTCATGTATAGATTTTTGTAAATTCTACAGTATTTCTTTATTTTCCTGTAAATGCTTGCTAGGAAATAAATCCCAAGGTACAATATAGTGACATATACGTATTTTGATGCTAAATCTTACTGTGACTTTCTGAAGCTTCAGGCCTTGGATCCGTTCCTGGGGCACTTACGTAAAGTGACCGCACTTTAAAATAACACTTCTCCAGCTCGGATGATGTTGCTAGGGGGGAGTGTCTCCGTGATCTGGATTTTATCCACGCATTAGATTAGAAGAATGAGAGGGGATCGTATAGGAATACACAAAATTTTAAAAAAGATAGATGAGACAGAGGCAGTTAACTTGTTTCCACCGGTGGGTCAAATCAGAACTAGGAGACACTGTTCACGATTCAGGGGGAATAGATTTGGACGGAGATACGGAGGAGCGGATTTTCCCAGAGAGTGGTGAATCGTGGAATTCTCTGCCCAAAGCAGCGGCAGAGACTACCTCATTAAATATATTTATACCGTTAGACCTTAAGACAGAAACAGGCCAATCAGCCAATCGAGTATGCTTGCCATTCAATCATGGCTGATTATTTTCCCTCTCAACGCCACTTTCCCCGTAACCTTTGACACCCTTACTAATTAAGTACAGATTAATCTCTGCTTTAAATATATCCAATGACCTGGCCTCCGCAACCATCTGTGACACTGAGTTCTGCAGATTCACCATTCTCTGCCTGGAGAAATTCATGCTCATCTCTGTTCTAAAGGGGTGTCTGAGGCTGTGCACTCTGGTCCGAGGTGCCCCACTATTGGAAACATCTTCTTCACATCCGCTCTTTCAATATTCAATACTTTTCAATGAGATCTCCACTCATTCTTCTAAACTCCAGTCAGTGCAGAACTGGTCGTTCCTCATACATTAACCATTTTGTTCCCAAGATCATTCTTCTGAATCTCCTCTGGACCCTTTCCAATACCAGCACATCCTTACGTACATACGGGGCCCAAAACTACTCACAACCCTCTCAGCCTTATAAAGCCTCAGTATTACATCCTTGATTTAGTATTTTAGTCCTCTCGAAATGAAGGCTAACATATTTGCCCTCCCCCTTACCATCGACTCAACCTGCAATTTCGGGAATCCTGCATGAGGGCTCCCAAATCCCTCTGCACCTTTGATTTCTGAATTTTCTCCCCTTTAGAAACACTCCTCAAATACTAACCATTTCATTCCCAGAATCATTCTCGTCAACTTTCTCTGGACCCTCTCCAATGCCAGCCCATATTTTCTTAAATATGAGCCCCAAACTGCTCACAGAACTCTAAGTGTGGTCCGACCAATGCCTTACGAAGCCTTAGCAGCTAAGACACAGTTCGATAGATTTTTGCACAGCAGGGGTAAGGAGGGTTGTGAGGGAAAGGTAGGCAGACAGAGCTGAGTCCATGGCCAGATCAGTCAGGATCATACGGAATGGAGGACCAGGCCACATGATCTCCCGCGCCACTTCCTGATGTTCTAATGTTCTAACCGCTCCCAGCTCCACGGGGCTCCACCCAGCCCGAGACTGTTGCAGCTCGGAGTCATCGCCAGTATTCCTGCCCTCCCAGGTGCCAGTGTCAATGTTCCAACCCCGGTAAGGGAACCCCCGACCACCCTACCTACAGGATGCGGAATCCCAACCCGTGCCTGAGTCGTCGCCGAGCAACTGCATTCTGAAATCTCACTCTCGTTTCTCAAACACGCTTCCTTTACAAGTGCACAAGGAGAACCGCCTGGCCCTGTGGCCAAACTGGTCTGAGGTCTGGACAAACGAAGTGTTTATGCAGAATGGACCAGCTGGATATTAGTTCTGAGCCAACAGAAAATTCATGCATTTCTGAATCCCATCATTTGCAAAGCTTTTACACAGAATGGACTAGTTTTATATTGATTCTAAGCCAACAAAAAAATTCATGCATTTCTGAATCTCATCATTTGCAAATTTAAGTACCAATGATAACCACTGCTGGGGTGGTGGGAGAGGCAGATCGATTACAGACATTTAAGAGACTCTTCTAATCCACCTATGGTCTTTTATTGGTTCCCCTCCATCATGTCCTGTTTAAGTTTAGAGAAAATAAGAAATCAGACATTTGATACATCCTTTAAATTTGAACAAGTATGGCGACCTTTTATCCAATATTTTCATTTAATTTGATTTATAGTCATATTCAGAGTCATACTTTATTAATCCCCGGGGAAATTGGTTTTTTGTTACAATTGCTCCATAAATAATAAATAGTAATAGAACCACAAATAGTTAAATAGTAATATGTAAATTATGCCAGTAAATTATGAAATAAGCCCAGGACCAGCCTATTGGCTCAGGATGTCTGACCCTCCAAGGGAGGAGTTGTAAAGTTTGATGGCCACAGGCAGGAATGACTTCCTATGACGCTCTGTGTTGCATCTCGGTGGAATGAGTCTCTGGCTGAATGTACTCCTGTGCCCAACCAGTACATTATGTAGTGGATGGGAGACATTGACCAAGATGGCATGCAACTTGAACAGCATCCTCTTTTCAGACACCACCGTCAGAGAGTCCAGTTCCATCCCCACAACATCACTGGCCTTACGAATGAGTTTGTTGATTCTGTTAGTGTCTGCTACCCTCAGCCTGTTGCCCCAGCACACAACAGCAAACATGATAGCACTGGCCACCACAAACTCGTAGAACATCCTCAGCATTGTCCGGCAGATGTTAAAGGACCTCAGTCTCTTCAAGAAATAGAGACGGCTCTGACCCTTCTTGTAGACAGCCTCAGTGTTCTTTGACCAGTCCAGTTTATTGTCAATTCGTATCCCCAGGTATTTGTAATCCTCCACCATGTCCACACTGACCCCCTGGATGGAAACAGGGGTTACCAGTACTCTTTCAAGTTTTTTTTCAAGGTTTTAGATTTGATCAGAAAGTTTTTCTTTCGTCTTTTTTTGGTTGTATCCTCAAAATGGACTGCACAGTCCCGTTTTTGTTTTGTTTGTTCTGGTTTTTTTTTATTATAGTGTAATGGGTTTTTGTTCCTCTCTATTTAAAACCCAATTTTTTTTCCTTTTTCCTTTTAACTGGCAAGAGAATTGTTATTTTCTAATTTTTTATTATATATTTTATACTAGTTTAACAATATCTATGATTTTGACAGTGTCTATTTTAATTTTGGTTACTGATATTGTTACGAGAATACACATAAAATTAAGATGTTTGCTGGCCTGGGCTAGCATCAGTGGCATCAGCAGTTGGTCTGCTACCTGCCCTCAGGGGAAGGAGAGATAAGGAACAATGGAGCAGCGTCTGGAGATGTGTAATGAAGGGATGTGGGAGGAAGAGCTGTCTGGAGCGGCTCCCCCCTTTGAACCCTGAACTGTTTGAAGTGATGGACAGGCGATACCCCAGCAGGGGGATAAAAAGGGACAGGTTCGCTAAGACAGACACACGCCACCCGAGGTAACGAGACCCTGGAAGCGGTACGCTTCTCACGAGTGGGTGAGAAGTACCAGACAACGACCAGGGTGGAAAGGTACGATCAGCGGGAACCCGGTGTGTGTCCGCCCTTGCCTGGGTGCCGGGTTCACTGCAGAGGATCGACCGCATCTGGAGGAGGGGTCACAGTCGGTGACCTCAGGTGACATCACCAAGGACCCGCCCAAAAGCTGTTTGTGAGCCATCTCGCTGGTCTGTGAGTGAAGCTGTGCTGAATGATGAGTTGTTCCTATTCTATGTCTCTCTTCCCCACCTTGTCCATCGCCATGACAACGATTACTGCGAACTGAACTACAAACTGGACTGAACTTTGAGTCATTTTGAAATTGATCATTTACCCCTAGACAACGATAGAGCTTGATTGATGCTGTTATCTTAATTCTGTGCACATGTGTGTTTATCATCACTGAACTGTTGCATTTATTATCCTTTCAATTACTGTGTTGCTTGTTTCTTTAATAAAACTTTCTTAGTTCTAGTACTCCAGACTCCAACTGAGTGATCCATTTCTGCTGGTTTGGCAACCCAGTTACGGGGTACGTAACAATATATATTTGAACTAATTCTCCTCTTGATTGTATTTGATTATATCTATGTTTTTTTAAAACAATAAAAAGATTAATAAAGAAAGAAAGAGACTCTTAGATAGGCACAAGGATGGCAGCAAAATGGAGGGCTACGTGGGAGGGAAGGCTTGGATTGATCTTAAAGTAGGTTAAAGTTCAGCACAACATTGTGGGCTGAAGGAACTACTGTTCTGTGTTATTAACATCCTATTAAATCTACATCTTAAAGGCCAATAATACATCAGATTTAGTAAAGTAACTGTCCAATAGTAAAGACCCTGCTGATGGGTTTCAGCCTGAAATGCCAGCTGTTTATTCCTCTCCATAGGTGTTGCCTGACCTGCTGAGTTCCTCCAGCATTTTATGCATCTTGCTCTGGAATTCCAATATCTGCAGAATTTCTTTTGTTTACAATTTTAAACGTCACCCGAGCCTCCTTCGTCTGCATCCCTATTTTGGTATGCCAAATGACCTTGGTTCCCAGGCTTGAACAGAAAGGCTGTACAAAGGAGAGTTGGACTTTCAGAGGTTTGAGACTGTACAGTGTCTGCATTGTCGTGTCAGCACTCCACGTTAACCCATGCCTTGCTGCAGCATCGCCAGGGGAAGGGCAGGCAGGCAGAAAAGTCCTGCTCTCACCCAGCAGTAGGTCCCTGCAGCCGGGAAGTCCATCCCTGTCCATCCCACCAATCTCACAAATACTCGATCATATGTACAAGGTATCTATAGATTGGGTATTTGTAACCTGGGAAAGACTGTTCAATTTCATTTGACTTTATCAAAAGGCTTTAAAAGGTATTGGTCAGACCACACTTGGAGTGTTGGGAGCTGGTCTTTGGGGAGAGTCAGAGAATGTGCGAGATAATGATCCCAGGAATGAAAAGTTTAACGTATGATGGCTCTGGGCTTATACTCATGGCACTCTATTGGAATGGGAGTTGGGGGGGTGGGGGTCTCTTCTGAAACCTACCAAATATTGAAAGGTCAAGATAGAACGGGCGTGGAGAGCATATTTCCTATAGTGGGCCAGTCTAGGACCAGAGGGCACAGCTCAGAATAGAAGGATATCTCTTTAGAACAGAGATGAGATAACTTCTTTTCCCAGAGGGTGGTGAATCTGTGGAATTCATTGCCACAGACGGCTCATTGGGTACATCTAAAGTGGAGGTTGATAGGTTCTTGATAGTGAGTGTGTCAAAGTTTACAGGGAGAAGGCAGGAGAGGGATAATAAATCAGTCATGATGGAATGGTGGAACAGACTTGATGGGCCAAATGTCCCAATTCTGCCCCTGTGTCTAATGTTTTAAAATTATGTATAGGCACAAGAGGGTGTCGAGAATGCGGAATGAGCTGCCAGTCCAAGTGGTAGATGAGAATTCGATTTCAACGTGGATGGAGAAATTTGGGTAGGTACGTGGATAGGAGGGGTGCAGAGGGCAATGGTCCAGGTGCAGGTCGATGGGACCAGGCAGATTAACGAGTTGGCATGGCTTAGATGGGCTGAAGGGCCTGTTTGTATGCTGGAGAGTTCTGTGACTCAATATTTAGGGATTAACTAAAATGAGAACCAGTTTTCAGGACATGAAATCTGTACACAATCCAACTTCCAACTGATACTTTGAGGCTAGTGAAACCAATTATTGGGTGTGAGACATTCTGACTCAGTCCCATTGGAACACAGCGGGGGGGGGGGGAGACAATAGGGGAACGTATATCCCTGCCACTCAAGCACAGTGCAGGATGGCTCTGTTTTGTGTCATTCTGGTTACTTGCATATTCACCATGCATCACTCCGCACGGGAACAAAAAGTATGTTTTGGGTGTCTAGTGTTTGAATAGACACCAGTATTGAATATTCAAAACAGTTTCTGCTAAATGGGATGTGGTACCACTGTAATTATGTAAATCTGTAAATTTACCTGCCAGAGAAAATCTGCCGATGCTGGAATTCCAAGCAACACAAAAAAAAAATGGAGGATCTCAGCAGGCCAGGCAGCATCTATGGAGAAGAGTACAGTTGACCAGATACAGCAGATGATCCCAGTAGCATGATTCGTCCCTCCCCACTGATCTCCCTCCTGGCGTTTATCCTTGCAAGCAGAACAAGTGCTACACCTGCCCCTGTACCTCCTCCCTCACCACCATTCAAATCTCTTAGTAGCTCTTCTTTCAGTTCGTCCTGACGAAGGGTCTCGGCCCGAAACGTTGACTGTACCTCTTCCTAGAGATGCTGCCTGGCCTGCTGCGTTCACCAGCAACTTTGATGTGTGTAACTTGAAATTCCAGCTTCTGCAGATTCCCTTCTGTTTGCGTTTTTAACTTCAGCTGTGAGTCTGTTGGAGTCATATATTGTGTCCAGTACTCCCGGTGCGGCCTCCTGTGTATCGGTGAGACCTGACGTAGATTGGGGGACAACTTTGCCCAGCACCTACGCTCCGTCCACCAGAAAAACAGAGCTTTTGGCACATTGTCAACTTCACTTGCCCCATCACTGATATGTTCCACAACCAATGAACTCACATCCAAGGACTCTTCACCTCATGTTCTCAATATTTATTGCTTATTTATTTATCTATTTATCATTATTATTTCTTTTTGTATTTGCAGCGTCTGGTGTCCTTTGCACTCTGATTGAACACCCACATTGGTGTGGTCTTTCATTGATTCTGTTATGGTTATTATTCTGTTATGAATTTATTGAGAGTATGTCCACAAGAAGATGAATCTCAGGGTTGTATTTAGTGTTTGAGTCTACTAAGCAAGTGGTGCTGCTGGAGCCGACAGTCCCATGGGAAGATCGCTTGGAAGAGGCCTTTGAAAGGAAGCTCTCCAAGTACGCAGGACTGGTCAGCAACTGTCAGCAGGCTGGACGGAGAGCGAGGTGTCTCCCAGTGGAGGGTGGTTGTAGGGGATTCGTAGCCCGTTCCTTAGTTAGAGCCTTCAGCATTTTGGGCATCGAGGGAGAGAGGAAGAGGAGAGCCATCCGCAGTACCACCGATGCGGCAGAGAGGGCCTCAAGATGGCTGTGGCTCAAAAGAGGGGAGCCATGGAGTCATAAGTAGCTAGCCATCTGGACACAAGCTGGGGTCTGATCAGCCCCGGCTGGGTCACCTGGAGGAGGCTGTATGATGTTGAAAGACCCGAAACACCCGATGATTCCAGGAACATCACTGAAGATGTGTCCAGAAGCATCGATAGATGTATGTACACAGTGGTGACAAATATGTACATTGATAATAAGTTGACTTTGAACTTTGAACTACAAAGAAAGCATGCCAGAGGCTACATTTCATTGGAATTTTCAGATTTGGCACGTCACCAAAGACTAGCAAATTTCTACATTTGTACCCTGGAGAGCATTCTGACTGGCTGCATCACCCTCTGGCGGGGGGGAGGTGGTGGAGAACGGTACAGGATTGGAAAAAGCTGCAGAAAGCTGCAAACTCGATCACTCCATCATGGACAGTAACCTCCCCCAGCATCGACAGCATCTTCAAAAGGCATCCTCAAAATCAGCCATCACCCAGGACATGCCCTCCTCATTGGTCATCAGGGAAGAAGTATAGAAGCCTGAAGACACACACTCAATGTTTTAGGAACAGCTTCTTCCCCTCCACCATCAGATTTCTGAATGGACCATGGATACTCTCTCGTTAGTTTACTCTCTCTTGTCACTACCTATTTATTTTGTGAAGATTTCTTATTATAATTTTTTTATGTGTGGCACTGTACTGCTGCCACACATTACCACCTCACTCTATCGGATTCCGGCTTTTCCTGCTCAGGAGGGTGGGACTGGAACAAGAGGTCATAGGTTTAGGGTGACAGGTGAGATATTAAAGGGGAAACTGTTCATTCGGAAGGTGCTGTGAGGGTGAGCAAGTGGTCCAGGTAGATGAGAGTTCAATTGCACGAGAGGAGCTTGGACAGGCATGCGGACGAGATGTGTACAGAGGACTATGTGCAAGTAGATGAAAACAGGCAGAATTACAGTTCAACACGGACTACATGTGCTGAAGAGTCTGTCCTCTGCTAGAATGCTTTGTGAATCTATCTGATTTTGGAATAATAATTATTCCTGGTTTGGAAATTGCACTCCCTCGGATCGCAAGACCCTGCAGCGAATAGTGAGATCAGCTGAGAAGATCATCGGGGTATCTCTTCCCGCCATCACAGACATTTACACCACACGCTGCATCCGCAAAGCAAACAGCATTATGAAGGACCCCACACACCCCTCATACAAACTCTTCTCCCTCCTGACACCTGGCAAAAGGTACCGAAGTATTCGGGCTCTCACGACCAGACTATGTAACAGTTTCTTCCCCCAAGCCATCAGACTCCTCAATACCCAGAGCCTGGCTTGACACCAACCTACTGCCCTCTACTGTGCCTATTGTCTTGTTTATTATTTATTATTATTTATTGTAGTGCCCGCACTGTTTTGTGCACTTTGTGCAGTCCTGGATAGTCTGTAGTCAGTATAGTTTTTGTGTTTTTTTTCTTACGTAGTTCAGTATAGTTTTTGTATTGTTTCATGTAACACCATGGTCCTGGAAAACATTGTCTCATTTTTACTATGTTCTGTACCAGCAGTTATGGTTGAAATGACAATAAAAAGTGACCTGACTTGACATGACATAGCCATTTTTAAAAATCTTGGGGAACCTGTAAGATAGCTCCTAAACTTGACAATAAGTTGAATCGCAGCAAACACATGAGAACAAGGAAGCTCTCAGCCTACTGAAAACCTCCAACTTCCTGATCATTTACGATGAGGACCTGTATTCCGAGTCAGAATCACAATCACCTGTGTAAGGCGTGAAATTTGTTATGTAGAGCAGTCCACTGCAATACATAATAATCCGAAAACTGTGAATTATAGTCTGTTAATTTAAATAAATAGTGCAAAAAGAGAAAAATACATATTTTTTAAAATGAGGTATTGTTCGTGGGTTCATTGTCCATTCAGAAATCAGATGGCAGAGGGGAAGAAGCTGTTCCTGAATCATTGAGTGTGTGCCTTCAGGCTCCTGTACCTCCTCCCTGATGATGGGGACTTTCATAATGGGATGTTCCCCAGCCTTTCCCAGATACTTTCCTCTGGTTCACGGTACTCACCATCTCACTCGCAGCGGTGCGCACTGTTCGGGCGGACTCCTGCTCCGTTTCCCTCCCACGCCCTGTGCTACCATTTTCAGTTCTGGCTCTGCATCGAGGGTCGGGCTCAAACATTTCCCTCTGACTCCAATTCTCGGAGGGAAAGTTCAGAGGCAGGGCACATCCTCCTGACTTACTCTGAGGGAATCTCCTGGGGAACACGTCCATCTCTTTGCAGTGGATCTACACCCAAGAGAAAGGCACAAACAGACCGCGTTACACGTGTTGCAGTACTTGTACAGAGTTACACCGTCAGAGCCTCAAACACAAAGCTTTCTGCCCGTAAACTTTGACGTCCTTACTAATCAAGAACTTTTCAACCTCCGCTTTAAATACACCCAGTGATTTGGCTTCCACAGCCATTTATGGCAATGAATTCCATTGATTAACCATCCTCTGGCTAAAGAAATTCCTCCTCATCTCTGCTCTAAATGGACTTCCTTCTATCCTCAGCCTGTGCCCTCTGGTCCTAGACTCCCCCAGTATGCGAAACATTCTTTCCACATCCATTCTATCTAGGCCTTCCAATGTTCGAAGGATTGGGCTGATGAAGACTCACCTCTTTGCAGCAAAGTAGGATGAGAGTTGACTGGATAGGGGTGCTTAGAGGCATTGATAGGATGGAGAGCCAGCGCCTTTCTCCCCCAGAGCAGCAATGACAAATACAAGGTGATTGGAGGAAGTGCAGACACCCCACCCTGCAAAAACTCATTTCAGGGAGGTAGCACCATCAATTTGCGGGAGACTTCCGGGAGAGGTGGGATGTCTGCAATAGAGTAGCTCCTTAGCAGCTGGCCAGCTAGTTTAAATAACATTAGCTATGCTAATGAACGAATGGCACCTGTTAAACTCACCTCAACATGTCTTTTACAGTCTTAACCCACCATGGGCAATAGAAAAGTCACTGTTGCAAACAGTGCAGCGAGCAAAACTGTCATTATTTTTGACCCCTATTAGGCAGGGGTACACTCTACTGTAGTCTGGGGTGACGTACGTTTTATATTTTCTTTTTTTTTTTGGAACAGTGTCCCATGGTGGTGGTTGTTGTTTTATTTTCTCTCTCTCACACACACACGCACAAAATTGAGTTCCGGGATATTATCTATGATTTGCAGGCATCAGGGAGCTACTATTAATATGCGGGAGACTCCTGGAACTTCCGGGAGAGGTGGGATGTCTGGAAGAGTTGGAGGGGTGGTAGATATAGAGTCATAGAACACTACAGCTTGGAAATAGGCCCCTCAGTCCATCTAGTCTGTCCCAAACCATTAATCTGCCTACTCCCATTGACCTGCACCCTGACTATAACCCTCCAGACCCCTACCATCCATCTACCTATCCAAATTTCTCTCAAATGTTGAAATCGACCCCGTATCCACCACTTGCGCTGGCAGCTCGTTCCACACTCCCACCAACCACTGAGGGAAGAAGTTCCTCCTCATGCTCCCTTTACACATTTCACCTTTCACCCTTAACCCACGACCTCTAGTTCTGGTAGTGTCAGAGTGCTTTTTATTTACACAGAGCGTGTGGTGAATGTGCCGAACTCCCTGCCAGGAGTGGTGGTAGAGGCACGGGAATTAGGGACATTTTTGGATGGGCACGTGGATGATAGGGAATGGGAAGGCCACGTGGGAAAGAAGGGTTAGATTGATCTTGATGTAGGTGAAAAGGTGATGGGCCGAGCAGCCTGTAGTGTGGTGTGGTGTTCCGTGTTCTTTCAGCTGTTTGCAGGCCAAAGGGCTTGTCCTGTTGCTCACCCAACTCTAACTTTCAGCTGCACTGACAGCACACCGACAGTTATCACACTCGGCAATTTGACCATTAACACACAAGAGCCTGGAGGAACTCGGCCCGTCAGGCAGCGCCTGTGGAGGGAAACGGGCAGCCAACATTCCGTGTTGACACCCTAGACCTGAAAAGGAACACAAAGGGAAAACCCCTTTAAAGGTTGAGGAGCTGCAGGAACTAGAGTGCAGAAGAAACAGGTAAAGGGAGGGAGTCGGCTCGTCGGGGTGTCCCTGGGATTCGGCGACTGCCCATTCTGTCCTCAGGAGGCCGATGAGAATGGCGTGGGACCTGCAGACTCTGCCCCAGACGAAACAGAAGGGTCGTGGGGTGAGGGTGGTTTGAAAGGTGGTCTGCTCCTGTGCTCCTGACGCACGGACCCTAAGTTCTAAACACCATTCCAAATGCTCCTTCTCCACCTTAGGCAGTCATGGGGCAGAGATTCATTGGTGGGGGGTGGTCAGTGGGGGAGGATGCACAGTCCTGCCCAACATTCAGGAGGCAACACACACAGCATCCAGCGCATGCCCTTTTCCCACTACTACTTCTGGGAAGGAGGTACAGGAACCTGAAGGCCAACGCACGACAGTTCAGGAACAGCTTAGAGAAGAGACAGCACAGTTACAGGCCCTTCGGCCCACAATGTGGTGCCGACCCTGCAACCTACTCTAAGGTCAATCTAACCCTTCCCCTCCCACAAAGCCCTTGTTTTTCACTTCATTTACTTCACAATAAGGCACGGAGTCAGCCCTTCTGTCCCTCCGAGCCGCGCTACCCCAGCAACCTTCGGCCCACCTGATTAACCATTACCTAGCCACAGGGCAATTTACACTGACCAATTAACCTACCCAATGCGGCTTTGGACTGTGGGAGGAAAGCGGAGGACCAGGGTAAAACCAACGCAGTCCACAGGGAGGAGGTACAGAGACTCCTTACCGAACGGTGTCGGAATTGAACCCCAAAGTCCGGAATGCCGAGCTGTAATAGCATCACGCTAACCACTTCTGTGGCGCCCTCCAATCTCTGCCTACCGAAGTATTTCTTAAAACTCCCCGATGTACCTGCCTTTGCCGTCAGTCCTGACAGCGCATTCCACACACCCACCATTCTGTCTAAAAAAAACAACTTGCATCTGACATCCCCCCCCCCTCCCCACACGTTCCTCAAATCACCTTAAACATGATGCACCCTTGTGTTAGCCATTTCCACCCTGAGAAAAAAGGCTCTGGCCATCCAATCAATCTATACCTCCGATCCCCTCCACCATCAGGTTTTTGCTGAACATTGCTGCTGTCTCTATTCTGGTTATTATTCCATTATGGATTTATTGAACACTAGACAACAAGGTGACCCATTGGGGCACCCTTTGAGAGAAGGGTAGTACAATCTGATGTGACCAGATTGAACATTAAATATCCATGAAGTAAATTATGAAGGAATCTGGCTTGCTGGGTCGGGTCTGGAATTAAATGTCCGATGTAGTGATGGATTTGGCCTTGAATAATCACAGAAGGATTCCATTGATTCCAAGTCGGAATGACTTCTTTGGCACCAAAGGATGTCATTTGGAAAAGGCAATTGTATTGTCTGATGTTCTTCCTGAACACGTTTGCAATAGGTTCATCATTGCTGTACGAATTGAGGAGTTCATTAGGCAGAGGTTGCAAATTGCCTATCCTGACCTTTCCCTTCATACAGCAGAAATGTGCGGTTTCTCCAGTGAATAGGAAGGCACGACAGTGAGGGCATACTCTGGTTATCGAACCAACATCCGCAGAAATGTGATGGCATGCGGGTCGTGCGGCCCTGGCCTCATCCGATTGTTGTTCTCTCCCTCTCCTTGCTGCTTCCCGATGACGTTTGGCGTCATCTCTTGACAATAATGTCCTCTTTCTCTTTCCACCTGACATACTTAGGCTATCCATATATTTTTACCCTCATGCTTGATAGAAGATAGGATGCAGTAACACCAAAGCCTCCAAGCTGCTGAGGCCGCTGTGCGCATGCGTCGGGCTGTGGCATCGCGGTCTCCATGTTGGCCGATCGGGTCTCGGGTGAAAGGCAGCCTGTTGATTTTTGGCGAATGAGCAATTTTATACGAATATATAACCCTGAACTTTCCCTGCATTCTGTAAGTTAGCGCATTTTAATTAGATTTAGCCAACAAAAGTTCCAGTGTAATGCACTGTTTGCGCTAATTGGAGGTCACAGACAGACAGAGCATGAGAGTTTTCGTAGTATATAGATGCCCACAAGAAAATGAATCTCAGAGTGACATACATATATGTACTTTGATAGTAAATTTACTTTGAACACGTCACTATATGTCTTATTCATATTATTTATTTATTTGATTTGTGGTATTTTTATGTCTTTACTCTGTACTGCAGCTGTAAAACAACAAATTTCACATCATCGCACAATGGTGGAGGAACTCAGCAGGTCAGGCAGCATCTATGGAAATGAATAAACAGCCAACGTTGTGGGCCAAGGCCTATCTTCAGGACTGGAAAGCAGACAGTCCACCTGTCCTGGAAGTTCCGGGAGTCTCCCGCAAATTAATAGCGGCTCCCTGATGCCCGCAAATTATATACAATATCACGGAAATCAATTTTTTTGAGAGAGAGAGAGAGAGAGGGAGAGAGAGAGAGATAGAGTGAGATAGATAGAGAGAGAGAGAACGAACGAACCATGGGAGTGTTCCAAAGAATATATATAAAACATACGTCACCCCAGACTACCCTAAAGTGTACCCCTGCCTAATAGGGGTCAAAAATAATGACAGTGTTGCTCACTGCACTGTTTGCAACAGTGACTTTTCTATTGCCCGTGGTGGGTCCATGTTGGGGCCGCTTCCTCTTACATTGTACATCAACGATTTGGATTATGGAATAGATGGCTTTGTGGCTAAGTTTGCTGATGATACGAAGATAGGTGGAGGGGCCGGTAGTGCTGAGGAAACAGAGAGTCTGCAGAGAGACTTGGATAGATTGGAAGAATGGACAAAGAAGTGGCAAATGAAATACAATGTTGGAAAGTGTATGGTTATACACTTTGGCAAAAGAAATAAACAGGCAGACTATTATTTAAACTGGGAAAAGATTCAAAGTTCTGAGATGCAACGGGATTGGGAGTCCTCGTACAGGATGCCCTTAAGGTTAACCTCCAGGTTGAGTCGGTGGTGAAGAAGGCAAATGCAATGTTGGCATTCATTTCTAGAGGAATAGAGTATAGGAGCAGGGATGTGATGTTGAGGCTCTATAAGGCGCTGGTGAGACCTCACTTGGAGTACTGTGGGCAGTTTTGGTCTCCTTATTTAAGAAAGGATGTGCTGACGTTGGACAGGGTACTGAGAAGATTCACTAGAATGATTCCAGGAATGAGAGGGTTAACATATGAGGAACGTTTGTCTGCTCTTGGACTGTATTCCTTGGAGTTCAGAAGAATGAGGGGAGACCTCATAGAAACATTTTGAACGTTGAAAGGCATGGACAGAGTGGATGTGGCAAAGTTGTTACCCCATGATGGGGGAGTCTAGTACGAGAGGGCATGACTTAAGGATTGAGGGGCGCCCATTCAGAACAGAAATGCAAAGAAATTTTTTTAGTTAGAGGGTGATGAATCTATGGAATTTGTTGCCACGAGCAGCAGTGGAGGCCAAGTCATTGAGTGTATTTAAGGCAGAAATTGATAGGTATCTGAGTAGCCAGGGCATCAAAGGTTATGGTGAGAAGGCAGGGGAGTGGGACTAAATGGGAGAATGGATCAGCTCATGATAAAATGGCGCAGCAGACTCGATGGGCCGAATGGCTGACTTCTGCTCCTTTGTCTTATGGTTAAGACTGTAAAAGACATGTTGAGGTGAGTTTAACAGGTGTCATTCGTTCATTAGCATAGCTAACGTTATTTAAACTAGCTGGCTAGCTGCTAAGGAGCTACTCTATTGCAGACATCCCACCTCTCCCGGAAGTTCCGGGAGTCTCCCGCAAATTGATGGTGCTACCTCCCTGAAGTGAGTTTCTGCAGGGTGGGATGTCTGGGAAAGGAAGAGGGTGATGGGTGAAGCCAGGTGGGCTGGAGAGGAGGAAATCTGATAGGAGAGTTTACCACAGGGGAAAGGGAAGGAGGAGGTGATTGGCAGATGAAAAGTGGTAAGAGGCCAGAGTTTTGAATTGAATTGACTTTATTTCATCCTTCACATACATGAGTAAAAATCTTTATGTTACGTCTTTATCTAAATGTGCAATGTGCAATTATAGTAATTTATAATTTATAATAAATAGAACAGTCAATGTAACATAGACTACACTCAAATCAGCGTGAGTTCATCAGTCTGATGGCCTGGTGGAAGAAGCTGTCCCAGAGACTATTGGTCCTGGCTGTTATGCTGCGGTACCGTTTCCCAGATGGTAGCAGCTGGAATAGGTTGTGGTTGGGATGACTTGGGTCCCCAGTGATCCTACGGGCCCTTTTTACACACCTGTCCCTGTAAATGTCCTGAATCATGGTAAGTTCACATCTACAGTTGCGCTGGGCTGTCCGTACCACTCTCTGCAGAGTCCTGCGATTAAGGGAGGTACAGTTCCCATACGAGGCAGTGATGCAGCCAGTCAGGATGCTCTCAATTGTGTCCCTGTCGAAAGTTCTTGGGATTTGGAGGCCCATACCAAACTTCCTCAACCATCTGAGGTGAAAGAGGCGCTGTTGTGCCTTTTTCACCACACAGCTGGTGTGTACAGACCACCTGAGGTCCTTGGAGATATGGATACCAAAGAACTTGAAACGGTTTACCCTCTCAACCCCAGATCCATTGATGTTAATAAGGGATAGCCCACCTCCATTCCTCCTGTAATCCACAACCAGCTCCTTTGTTTTTACGACATTGAGGGAGAGGTTGTTTTCTTGACACCACTGTGTCAGGGTGATGACTCCTTCCCTGTAGGGGAATGTAGTGGGGAATAGAAGAAGAAGTGGGGGGGAGGGAAAATGCTTTTAACCGGAAGGAGAAATCAATATTCTTGGCATCAGACTGGAAGCTACCCAGACATTAAGACATAAAGTGTAACTCCTCTATCTTGGCACAAGAGGAGGCCATGGCCCAACATGTTGGAACGGGAATGGGAATCAGAATTAAAATGATTGGCCATCAGGAAGTTCTGCTTTTGGCAGATGGGGCAGAGGTGCTCAACAAAGCAGTCCCCAATTTACAATGGGTCTCACCAGTGTACAGGAGGTCGCACTGGGGGCACGGGATACAATAGCCAGCCCCACCAGATTCGCAGGTGATGTGTTGCCTCAACGGGAAGAACTGTTTGAGGCCCTGAATTTCACATCATAACTCAGTGCCGATAAATCTTGATTCTGAATCCTTTGCTCTAACAACTAAGGTTCATTACACAAAGAACTTCTTCCTACCACATCCACAATGCTCACTAATCCCAGATGAACTCTGTAAGCCCAGCATCAAAGCAAATGCCCCTTCAGTTCAGATTGTCTACAAACCCATTTTCCCGTTGTTAGGTCATCTGCTTTGCCAAAGGTTGAGCGAGATAGGGCTGATCGATTTGGAGCAAAGGAGACTGAGAGGCCACAAGGCAAAGGAGCAGAATTAAGCCATTCAGCCACTGAGGCTGCTGTACTGTCCACCTCAACTGCATTCTCCTGCCTTCGCCCTGCAACACCGACTGGCAGCTCCTGCGACGCTGCCGGTACCAAACTGTATCGGTCTCTGCCATTCCTTTGGGTTCATCAGATACGTGGGGAGGGGGAGCCTGCTGCACGGACAACAGCTTGCCCTCCATATCGTACTGTCCAGGTTTACGTATCTAGACACACTATCCATGGTCAATTCTGCCCAACGGAGGTCTCACTCTCATATGTTCACCTTTATTTAAGTTTGATTATTGACATTTGCACGTGACCATTCTGCTAATTGTTGATTGCTCTTGTCTGTTTGCACTATTGCCTTGTAAACTGTTGTTGCTATTGTGTTGTCTGTTATGGTATCGTGCTGTGTTTTATGTTTGGCACTGAACCACAATCATTTCTGGTATGTTTCACCTACTGGCAATAAAGAGATCCTGATTCTGATAGATGCTCTCTGACCTGCAGAGTTGTGGCCAGTAAAGACTGTGTGAGATCCTAATCTCTAGTCTGCTGAGGAGTTTGTACCAACTCCCCATGACTCAGTTTCATCCCACATCCCAAAGGTGTGAATTTTGTTGTCTTGCAGTAGCAGTACAGTGTATATGAAAAAAACATTTGCACTAGAGCACAGATTAAAGATTACTTTTATTTGTCACATGTAGATCGAAACATTCAGAGGAACGTCTCCCTTGTACTCCCCCCCACCTTCCTTTCCAGCCCCGATGAAGGGTCGTGGCCCAAAATGCCCACCCTTCACTCCTCTCCAGAGAAGCTGCCTGACCTGCTGAGCTCCTCCAGCATTTTGTGTTTTTGTGGTTCCCAGACACCTGGCGGTCGTTCCTTATCTTGTTGTCGTCATCCATCTTCAAGGCCCCTCTCCTCAACTGGCAGTAAGTATGTTTGCAACAATCACCCCGGCAACCGTGGCTACCGCCTGCAGGCCTATGTGGTTTAACCTTCAGTTTATTTAGAGAGACAGCGCAGAACAGATGCTCCGAGAGGAACACAACCTTGTCGTAGGGTCTGGAGGCTTGCGCGCCTCAGTGACCCAGGGAGTGATGTTGACCGGAGTCAGGGTCTTGGGCTTTGGCTCTTGGTACGGTCACCCCTTGCCGAACAGGTCAGAGGCTTGAGGTCCACCAGTCCTCCGGCTTCGGGGGTTAACAACCCTGACCGGTCAGAAGAAAATTGTTATAGAAACAGGAACGAAGAATCCTTCTATACAGAGTTGGAGGGCTTTCATTGTTGCCCCAAACGTCGACACAGTAATCTCCTTACAGAAGGCACTGGAGTTGAATTCTGAAGCCTGATAGTGTCACACTAACCACTATCCCACTGTGGCGCCCCTGTGCTCCGAACCTTCTTTTTAACAAGATAAACTTTATTCATGATTTACAAAATTAAACCATTCCACGCAGCACACAAAATGCTGGAGGAATTCAGCAGCTCAGGCAGCATCTGTGGAAATGAATGAACGGTCGACGTTTCCGGCCAAGACCCTTTGTCAGGACTGGAAAGGAAGGGGAGAAGTCCGAGTAAGAAGGTGGGGTGGCGGGGGGGGGGGGGGGAGAGGAAGAAATACAAGGCGGCAGGGGATAGGTGAAACCGGGAGAGGGGGAGGGGTGAAGTAAGGAGCTGGGAAGTTGATTGGTGAAAGAGATCAATCTTTTAGCGTACCTGTTAGTAGGTTAACTGGTCATCCTATGGTCAGGCTAGGAGTTAAGTCGGTGGGTTTGCTGGGTGGCTGGAGGAGGGGAAGGGAATCTGATAGCAGAGGATGGAAGAAAGGGAAGCGGGAGGAGCACCCGAGGGAGGTGATGGGCAGGTATGGGGATAAGGTGAGAGAGGGAAGCAGAAATAAGGAATGGTGGAGAGGAGGGGAAGGGAAATTACTGGAAGTACGAGAAATCAATGTTCACGCCATCAGGTTCGAAGCTACCCCTGAAGGAATATAAAGTGTTGCCCCTCCAACCTGACTGTGGCCTCATCACGGCAGTAGAAGAGGTCATGGACTGACATGTCGGAATGGGAATGGGAAGTAGAATTGAAATGGGTGGCCACCGGGAGATTCTGCTTTTTCTGACGAAGCCTCTTGATTATTTTTTACATTCATAGTCAATGCCTTCTGCACTGGTCTATTATGTTGCTGCACATCATTAGCATTGCTGTCACATTACCACAACAATTGAGGGACTTCCTCACTCAACCTGGCCTCTCGCTCTCCCGTAGAAGAGCCCCTATTCTGTGGTCCTACCCCACCGAGCTCTTACGGTGGCTGAACCAAGATTCAACGCATCCTTCAGCATGTTCTCCCGCAGCCTGGAACGTGCCAGTTGGCAGCATTCCTCCACAATCACGCCGGCAACTGCATCTGCAGGCCTATTGTTGGCACGAGTCCATATTTAAATTTCTACAGAAATTCCCACAACGATTCAAAGCGAAAGAAGAGCATTTTCGCCCACAGTGCATCGAGAGTGCCCCAGGCCATGAATTCCATCAACACTTGTTAAATTTAATCCCATCCACTCTTTGGGTCTCTCAGAGAGTGTGAAGAAAGCTTCAAACTGACACCTCATCCAACAAAGCACCAACTCCAAGGGCAAAATTGGGAGATTTCAGCACTTGGACTCCCTGCTGAGGCGTTAAAACCCACAACCTGCTGATAAAGGAGCATACCCATCATGGGAACTAGCCTCCATAGTATCCAAGACATCTTCAAGGAGTGAAGCCTCAAAAGGGTGGCATTCATCAATAAGGACCCCCATCACCCAGGTCATGCCCTGATCTCATTGCTACCACCAACGAGGAGGTACAGAAGCCTGAAGGCACACACTCAATGTTTCAGGAACAGCTTCTTCCCCTCTGGCATCCGATTTCTGAATGGACAATGAACCCATGAGCACTACCTCACGACTTTCAATTTCTACTTTTACACTAATTTAGCTACTTAAATAGAAATATTTACTGCAATTCAGTTTTTTCCTATTATTATGTATTGCATTGTACTGCTGATGCAAAGTTAACAAATCCTACAACATATGCCGGTGATATTAAACGTGAGTCTGAACCTTATGGCACAGTAGCACAGCACATTGAAGCTCCAGCAATCAGGGTCCAATTCCAGCTGCTATCTGTAAGGAGTCTGTACGTTCTCCCCGTGACCACATGGGTTTCTCCCAGGTGCTCTGGTTTCCTCCCACATGCCAAAGGTGTACAGGTTAGGGTTAGTAAATTGTGGGCATGCTAAATTGGTTCTGGAAGCGTGGCAACACTTGAAGGCTGCCTCCAACACATCTTCGGGCTGTGCTGGTTGTTGATGCTGTATGCTTGGCCGTACATGCGACATACAATGCTAATCTTTAAATAAAACTTCAGGGAAGAGGTGAGGGGACCTTCCTAGCAATTCATCATGTTAACCACTGATACAGTCAAGAGGGCAGAGGGTCTACCTCGTTAGGACCTTGAGGAGATTTTGAATGTCTCCGAAGACTCTTACAAATTTCCATAGATCAAAGGTCCACATCACAATTAGAATTAGTATCACTGGCATATGCTGTAAGATTTGTTGACTTTGTGGCTGCAGTACACTGCATATGGAGAAAAAATACTGTGAATTAAAGTGTATGTGTATATATATTTTTTGAAATGTGCGTGTAAATAACACCCTGGGAAAGGATTCACTGTTAACGTGATGGTCCTTGTGTAGAAGCAGTGTTTGGGTTATGGTTAGAGATAACGGGTGTGTTGGAATGTGAGCTGGGTCCTTTGTTTGGCGGAAGATGAAGAGGGAAACGCTGGAGGGAACCGGTCATAGGATTCGACCCGGTGGGGGACCGTGATTTCATGGAGCAAGTTGCCACAGTCGACTGAGGATTGGAACATTACTTTTCGAAGAGTTGAGCTCCAACTTGTGCACATTTGACTGCTTAATTATAATGGGCCCTTTTTGCTTTTTTCTTCCTTTTCATTACTAACCCTTCAGCTAAGATTTAGTAGTTATGTAACTGGGTCTTAGTTACACTGGCTGCTGAGGTGTCTAAGCTCCTTTGTGTGTTATATAAAAGGGCTTTCCTGTAATAATAACTGCGATGGAAGGAGTTCTCTCTCTCCCTGCTTGTTTGGGTTATACTATTGATAAGGGGCAGGTCGAACCAATGAGTGTCCATGTTATTCCTTTTGTGGGTGATATTCTGTCTCATATGGCTGGGGAGCGTGTGGTTTGGTGGGTTTTTGGGCGGAGAAGACGGAGGAAGGTCGCATTCGGAGGCGCACTGGTCGACCACCTGAGGACTGGTCCCATGCGGGTCGTCGGAGGCCGAGGACAGAAGGTCGAGGTTCTGCGGGATATTGAGCTCCAACGAAACTTTAAGTGCATTGACTTTTAGAACTCTATTCGAACTTTGGCACCTTTCTTTGTTTTATTCTTTTAGAGTGTATTCTTTGTTAACCGATATTCGCAGTAAGATTTATAAAGTGTACATATTTAACCGCTTATGTTCTGTCTGATCTGTGAATTGGGTGTTTACACAGCCTCCACATAAACTGGCTTACGTAGTTGGCTGGTTGCGGGGTTTCCCTAGACACTGAGGAGCAGGATTTGTCCATAGCCTTAGTTATAATCCCTTTAATCTGTTATTTCTTGGCACGGAGTTGTAACAGGGCAGCAAATTACACAGCATCCACACAAACCGGGCTCTGGGATGAGAGCCATCTCAATCTTACGGGTTTGGCAGGACTGGAGTGGGTATTCCCTAGACTTACGCAGCCAAGGAAACCAGCAGGGTTTCATAGGTATATTAATATATGCATATTTATTTAATAGTTAATTTAAATAGCAGTTGGTCACTTGGGTGCAATTGGGTGTCACTGGCTCATTCAGCCAGAAGAGCAAGTTACCGTGCTCTTATCTCGGAATCAAAATGAATAAAAAGAAATTCCTCTTGTTCCTACAGATGTGGTTCCTCCAGTAGATTGTGTGTTTCTCCAGATCACAACACAGATTGATCCTGCTGTTCACAACTCCAGCAACCCAGGCCCAATTCCAATCTTCAGTGCTCTCAGTGTAGAGACTGCATGTTCACCCAGCGACCACATTAGACCATAGGACAGGGGAGCAAAATTAGGCCATTCTGCCCATCGTGCCTGCTCTGCCCCTCGACCGTGGCTGATGTACTATCCCTCTCATGAGTTTCCCCTGGGTGCTCCAGTTGGCTCCCACACCCAAAAAGCACACAGGCAGGCTGGTAGATGCATCAGTGACTGCAGGTCACCAATTCAAAGTTCAAAAGTAAACTTATTGTCCACGTACCCCAGGTTGAGAACCCCTAGTCTAAGGGGAGTTGACAGGAATGTGAAGAGAATAAAAGGTGGGGTTGAAGTGGGAATAGGGTCAACATGAGTGCTTCAGGGCTGGCACAGACTCGCTGGGCCAAAAGGCCTGATTCCAGGCTGTATCATTATCCACCATGCTGTTACAAACATGCCTATAAAAACCATCACAATTCTTTCTTGTGCTGCAAGGAACACTGCCAACAATAATCTACAAGGTCACACAAGCACCAAACAACAATGATTCGACAGCTCGGTGACTGAGGGGAAAAACAAGACACAGCTATTCCTAAAAGAAAACCAGAGGGCCAGTTACATCCATTTACAAGGACAGCATGGGCCTCAGTTACATCTCACAGGAGACAGTACTTCCTACACTGGCTCATACATAAATACCGCGAAGAAGCAGAACTCCATCCTTTCCAGTCCATAGTTACCGTCGAGCACTGATTCACTCTAATCCCACACTTCCACCAACTCCAACCCCCACCCAGACTCTACACACACAGGCGGGTCTTGGCAAAAACGCAGAATTGGGCCACTCAGCCTATTCAGTCATGGCCGATTTATTTTCCCTCTCAACCCCGTTCTCTCCGTAACGATTGACGCCCTTACTAATCAAGAACCAATCAACCTCTGTTTTAAATGCACCCAATGACTCGGCCTCCACAACCCCCTGCGGCAATGAATTCCACAGATTCGCCACCCCTGGTGCGTGTATCTTGCCTGTTTATTCCTCTCCATAGATACTGCCTGACCTGCTGTGTTCCTCCGGCAGTTTGTGGGTTGCTCAAGATTGCCAGGTCTGCAGAATCTCTTGTGTTTATGAGAGACTGGAATGAGCAGGGCAGGGAGGGACATGGAATTCCGAATGGTTGCACAGCCACTGAGGAGAGATCGGATAAACAGGGACTGTTCTCCCAGGAGCGAAATTTATAGGATTAAGAAGGGCATTATATAAAGTGGATGGTCACAGTTTTTTTTTTAAACCCCAGGATCGGAGAGTTCAAAGCTAGAGAGCATAGGTTTAAGATGAGAGGGGCAAGTTTTAAAAGGACCAGAGTGGTGACTATCACACAAAGGGGGTTAGGAAGGTGGAGTGAGCTGCTAGAGGATATGGTTGAGAGGTAGAGCAACATTTAAAAGATCTTTGGATAAGAAAAAGTTTGGAGGATTGTTTGCCATTTTTCAGTACAAGAACAAAATGATTGTTATTCCAGATGAGATACCCCATAAAAACACAACAAGCAGATAAAAGGCACAATAAAAACAATATATAACACGTGAAGTCTCCTGTAAGTGCCAAGAGTCGCTCCGGATGCCCGTTCTGCAGAGAGCCAGTGATACTATAAAGCGCTCCCAGTGCGTCCTCGGCGTTCGCGCTCGGGGTGGGGATAGCGGTGATGAACACAGTAAACCAACTCCCTGGGCAAGTAATATGGCCGGCATTCAACTGCACGGTGTCAGCGACTGCTCACTACAGAACATAGTCCAGATTGCAGGCAAACGGGACTAGTTTAGACGGGCTCCTTGGTTGGTAGTAACGAGATGGGCCGAAAGGCGCGTATGAACCCCAGAGTGTGCACACTCCATACAGCGCCCGAGGTCGGGGTCGGGCTCGAACCCGGGACTCCAGGGGAGCCTGCTTTACCCCGGCGCAGCACCGCGACACGGCCGAGGGACAGCAGCCCCGGGTCGCGCTCAGGAAGATAGCACCATCTTCTCCAAAAGGCAAACAGACCACAAGCCGGGCAACACACACACACACAAAATGCTGCCGCGGGTCAGGCAGCATCTATGGAAGCGAATAAACAGTCGATGTTTCGCGCCGAGACCCTTCATCAGGACTCGTACACGAGTTGCTGAGACTCTAAAATTAACACGAGCTCGGCAATAAAACTACAAATAACATACACACCACTAACGGGGAGAATTTCCCACTCTACTGAATGAATGACTTAGGGGGAAAAAGGTTAACAGAGGGAACTCGGGGTTTAAAGTACGTACAAACCAATAACCTTTAACTCCGCAACCCCTCACATGTGAGTAGGCGCCCCAGCTCACCTTGCCCAGCGCTCCGCGTTGTGGCGGCAGCCAAACCCCAGGGTCAGCTGATCCCCAGTTGAAACCACACCCACCTCCGCTTCCTCGACACCCAAAGCTCCTCAGACTCCTTCCCTGCTCCGTGCACGGTGTTACAAGCTGCAGTGCCGAGCAGGGGGCGGGGGACAAATACGGGGGCAGTGTGGCCTTTGTTGAAACTGTGTTTCAACTTAGTTGAAACTTTGTTGGAGGTGTTCTGCAGCGCAGCTTGTGGGTCATACAACTACACCTGCACCTAATCTCCAGTACAGTAGGGCAGCGCACTGTATGGAATGGGGGAGGAGATATTGGCAATACACACAAAATGCTGGTGGAGCAGCATCTATAGGAAGTAGCAACACACATCAAAGTTTGCTAGTGAACACAGCAGGCCAGGCAGCATCTCTAGGAAGAGGTACAGTCGATATTTCTGGCCGAGATCCTTCGTCAGGACTAACTGAAAGAAAAGCTATAAGAGATTTGAAAGTGGGAGGGGGAGATCCGAAATGATAGGAGAAGACAGGAGGGGAGGGATGGAGCCAAGAGATGGACAGGTGATTGGCAAAAAGGATATGAGAGGATCATGGGACAGGAGGCCCAGGAAGAAGGAAATGGGGGAGGGGGGAAAAACCCAGAGGATGGGCAAGAGGTATAGTCAGAGGGACAGAGGGAGAAAAAGGAGAGAGAGAGAAAGAATGTGTGTATATAAATAAATAACGGATGGGGTATGAGGGGGAGGTGGGGCATTAACGGAAGTTAGAGAAGTCAATGTTCATGCCATCATGAACAATATCACAAATGACCTGACTTAGTCCAACCAAGCAGAGTCCACTGCCAAGAAGGCCCACCAGCGCCTTTACTTCCTGAGAAAACTAAGGAAATTTGGCCTGTCCCCTAAAACACTCACTAATTTTTATAGATGCACTGTAGAAAGCATTATTCTAGGGTGCGTCACAACCTGGTATGGAAGTTGTCCTGTCCAAGACCAGAAGAAGCTGCAGAAGACCGTGAACATGGCGCATCACATCACACAAACCAATCTTCCGTCCTTGGACTCAGTT
Organism: Mobula hypostoma; assembly: GCF_963921235.1. NCBI lineage: Eukaryota > Metazoa > Chordata > Chondrichthyes > Myliobatiformes > Myliobatidae > Mobula > Mobula hypostoma. Next base: position 9,072,540 of record NC_086109.1, on the reverse strand, counting down.
TACACCGCACGCTGTCGGAGCAGTGCTGCCAGGATAATCAAGGATACGACCCACCCAGCCAACACACTTTTCGTCCCTCAACTGTGATAAGACTGCTGAACGGATCCTGACCCGGATCTGGGCTGTACCCTCCAAATATCCGGACCTGCCTCTCGGTTTTTTTGCACTACCTTACTTTCCATTTTTCTATTTATGATTTATAATTTAAATTTTTAATATTTACTATTGATTTGTAATCCAGAGAGTGGGAAGCGCAGAATCAAATACAGTATCGCTGTGATGATTGTACGTTCTAGTATCAATTGTTTGGCGACAATAAAGTATAAAGTATCAGGTTGGAGGCTACCCAGATGGAATATAAGGTGTTGTTCCTCCAACCTGAGTGTGGCTTCATCTTTACAGTAGAGGAGGCCGTGGATAGACATATCAGAATGGGAATGGGACATGGAATTAAAATGTGTGGCCACTGGGAGATCCTGCTTTCTCTGGTGGACAGAGCATAGGTGTTCAGCGAAATGGTCTCCCAGCCTGCGTCGGGTCTTGCCAATATATAGAAGGCCGCACCTGGAGCACCGGACGCAGTCTATAGGAAGTAGTGCAGTCGACGTTTCAGGTCGAGACCCTTCGTCAGGACTAACAGAAGAAAGAGATGGTAAGAGATTTGAAAGTGGGAGAGGGAGGGAGAGACCGAAATGATAGGAGAAGATAGAAGGGAATCAGTGTTGGGTCCATTGTTATTTGTGATCTATATCAATGATCTGGATGATAATGTGGTAAATTGGATCAGCAAATTTGCTGATGATACAAAGATTGGAGGTGTAGTTGACAGTGAGGAAGGTTTTCAAAGCTTGCAGAGGGATTTGGACCAGCTGGAAAAATGACAGATGGAGTTTAATACAGACAAGTGTGAGGTATTGCACTTTGGAAGGACAAACCAAGGTAGAACATAGAGGGTAAATGGTCGGGCACCGAGGAGTGCAGTAGAACAGAGGGATCTGGGAATACAGATACAAAATTCCCTAAAAGTGGCGTCACAGGTCGATAGGGTCGTAAAGAGAGCTTTTGGTACATTGGCCTTTATTAATCAAAGTATTGAGTATAAGAGCTGAAATGTTATGATGAGGTTGTATAAGGCATTGGTGAGGCCGAATTTGGAGTATTGTGTACAGTTTTGGTCACCAAATTACAGGAAGGATATTAACAAGGTTGAAAGAGTGCAGAGAAGGTTTACGAGGATGTTGCCAGCACTTGAGAAACTGGGTTACAGAGAAAGGTTGAATAGGTTAGGACTTTATTCCCTGGAGCATAGAAGAATGAGGGGAGATTTGATAGAGGTATATAAAATTATGGTGGGTATAGATAGAGTGAATGCAAGCAGGCTCTTTGCACTGAGGCTAGGGAAAGAAAAACAGAGGACATGGGTTAAGGGTGAAGGGGGAAAAGTTTAAAGTGAATGTTGGGGGGGCTTCTTCACACAGAGTGGTGGGAGTGTGGAATGAGCTGCCAGATGAAGTGGTAAATGCAGGCTTACTTTTAACATTTAAGAAAAACTTGGACAGGTACATGGATGAGAGGGATATGGTCCGTGTGCAGGTCAGTGGGACTAGGCAGAAAAATGGTTCGGCACAGCCAAGAAGGGCCGAAAGGCCTGTTTCTGTGCTGTAATGTTCTATGGTTCTATGGATGAAGCCAAGAGACTGGGAAGTTGATAGGCAAAAATCTTCTCCTATCTTTTCAGATCTCCCCCTCCCCCTCCCACTTTCAAATCTCTTACTATCTCTTTCTTCCGTTAGTCCTGACGAAGGGTCTCGACCCGAAACGTCGACTGTGCTTCCTCCTATAGATGCTGCCTGGCCTGCTGCGTTCCACCAGCATTTTGTGCGTGTTGCTTGGATTTCCAGCATCTGCAGATTTCCTCGTGTTTGCGAAGAGATATTGGCGCATCCTTTGGAGATGTCCCGCGTATTTTGCTGCCAGCACCCTACTTCTGAAAGACAGGAATGCTGGCTCACGTCCGAGAGAGGACATTCTGAGGGCGCACTGAGGCCGCTGCAGCTACCGCAGGGGTTCAGTACAGAAGAACCGCAATGTAGGATTCTTCTGCTACTGAACGGGGAGCAGCTGTGTTGAATGAGGAAGTCCCTCAATTACCGTAGTAGTGCACCACCCCAGGGGCCACAGTCCTATTGGTTTTAACGCTTCAGCAACAGCTTCTTCCCCTCCTCCATCAGATTTCTGAATGGACAATGAACCGAAGTACACCACCCCAATATTCTTTTCTCTTTTTTTGCACTATGTGTTTCATTTACATTTAAAATATATTCCTTGTTGTAATTGATAGTTTTCATTATGAATTGCAGCAGGCTGAGGGTAGCAGACACTAACAGAATCAACAAATTCATTCGTAAGGCCAGTGATGTTGTGGGGATGGAACTGGACTCTCTGACGGTGGTGTCTGAAAAGAGGATGCTGTCCAAGTTGCATGCCATCTTGGACAATGTCTCCCATCCACTACATAATGTACTGGTTGGGCACAGGAGTACATTCAGCCAGAGACTCATTCCACCGAGATGCAACACAGAGCGTCATAGGAAGTCATTCCTGCCTGTGGCCATCAAACCTTACAACCCCTCCCTTGGAAGGTCAGACACCCTGAGCCAATAGGCTGGTCCTGGACTTATTTCCTGGCATAATTTACATATTACTATTTAACTATTTATGGTTTTATTACTATTTAATTATTTATGGTGCAACTGTAACGAAAACCAATTTCCCCCAGGATCAATAAAGTATGACTATGACTATATTGCCGCCACAAACAAAACATTTCACGACTTATGCCAGTGATATTTGTTACAATTTCGTAACGTACCAGCAGCAAGAGATGACAAATTGAGTCGAGTTTTAATATTAAAACCACTAAATTCATTTACATCTACTCAAAAATATAGAAAATGAAATAAATTACTTTCTTAAACAGAAGTTAACAGTGTTATGCGTCTATAGCTCCCTTACAGTCAAACTTAGAACCCGTTCTTAACAAATCTTACTCAAGCACAGTCGTAAACTGGCAGTTCAGAGAGTCCCATTAATTCACAAAATAGGTGAGGAGAGACTGGTGGATTCACAGTGCAGCAATGAGGCGATCACGACGAATTCCAAAGCTAGCGAATGAAGAAACGGTTACCAAAGATCTCAGCCGAGGAATACTGTTCCGAAATCCATGAAGAGCGATTTCACAAAGTGACTGTCACGAAATCCACACCCATGGACCATACAAAGGACAGGCACATCTCCACAATGCACAGTGTGCCGCTGATTAACCCAATCCTTTGGGTATGGGTCAGCATTAGACCTTACCCTTCTCGATTGTGAACTGTTCCCTGATAGCTCGAAGTCTGCAATCTCTCTCTTTTTCCTTCAACTCCTTCTCAGCGCTGTCCACATCTCTTTTATACCATTGGCATACGTCATAAGGTAATGCTCCCGGAAACGAAACTGTGGACCCTCAGTAAAATAAATCTGGGGTTACATGATGTCCACAGTAAATGAAACTATGCACTCCCTGGAAAATGAAACTGTGGACAGGTAACATTTTAAACCTGATTCTGGTTCCCGAATGTATAGAACATGACAGGGCTTTCCCTCTTCTTATATTCACCTCTTACCTCTTCTCACTCTTCTGTCAGCTCCCCTGGGTACCCTCCTCCTTCCCTTTCTCCTATGGTCCACCCTCCTCTCCAATCAAATTCTTTCCTCTCCAGCCCTTTACCTTTCCCACCCACCTGGTTTCATCTATCACCTTCTACCTACCTTCCTGCCCCCCTCCCCAACCTCCTTCTTCTGGGTTCTTCTCCCTTTCTTTCTAGTCCCGATGAAGGGTGCCAGCCTGAAACACCAACCGTTTACTCCCCTCCATATATGCTGCCTGGCCTGCTGGGTTCCTCAAGCATTTTGTGAGCCTTGTTCAAGGTTTCCAGAATATCTTGTGTTGAAGATATCAGATTCACTTTTTTCCCATTTTCCATGTGCTGTTAGAAAAAAAAACTTTATGAAGTTTATGAGTGAGTTGCTCTGTTTTATCTTACATCAAATCAAATCCAAAGGAACCACAATCCCATTATATGTAAAAATGCCCACTTCATGCCCGTTATGCCGCTGGCGTTTAGGGCAGCAATGAAGGTCCTCCGTCTCTGTCTGCTCTTGGCCACTCAACATAGAAGCCTTCTTCATTGCTGTTTCCATGACAGTTTTGTTTGACCAGTCAGGGTTGTTCGCCCTTTGACCTTGTTTGCATGGGTGACCCTACCAAGAGCCAAAGCTTGAAGCTTGACGCCAGCCAGCATAGGTCTCCTGCTCATTCAGGCATGCAAGCCTCCAAGCCATGACAAGTTTGTGGTCGTCTTGGAGTTTGTGAAAATAAATAATTCTTAAATAAAGACAATAAACTGTCCTTCCAAGTTGTGGTACAGACTATTTCCCTTCACTGGCTGCAGTTTCTTTCCTCCAGGTCATAAGCACCAGCGTGTGATTTCTCTCTGTTTCCTCTCTTGTTCTTGATAGGGCATATTCAATAAGTTTCTGGAGTTATAGAACATAGCAAATATTAGTTTCAACAGCAAATCCATCAGAATGTGGATTGCAGCTTGAATTTAAAATGCAGCTCAGAATAATGAGCTGCAGACTGGGACAGATTGCAAGCCAGGAGACACCCAATTTTTTTTAGATTATGAAGACACTTTTATTGTCATTTAGTAATGCATCTATTAAGAAATGATATAATATTTCCTCCGGTGTGATATCACAAAACACAATTGACCTGAGATGTCTGCATATGCATGAATGCAGCTCAGAGACAGTGGCGATTAACATTCAGTCATGGGTGTCTGGCATGTTGGTGTGAAGATCCAGGTCTTTGAAAATTCTCTGTAACTCACTGGAAGCATTGTCATCCCAAAGTATCGACGTAACTGTTGAAACTGTATTGAGTTACCATTGATCCGAGGGTTTCAAAATGTGATGTCCTATGGGTTTATGAGCCTCTTCTTCCAGGAGTGTCTCCAGATATGATGCTGGCTTGTTTTGCAGAATATAGACTTCTATATCCATCAGCTTCAGAGTCTCTCCAGGGAGTTTGATCAACAAGTTCTCTTTGATTTTACATTGTGAAAGTCAAAGTCAAATTCATTGCGCATTTCTGCACAGGTCCAAGGCAAAGTTCACTTACAGCAGTGTCATAGGCATCATGTAAGTAGCATTCACAGTAAGCTAATGTTCAAACTAAATTTATTATCAAAGTACAGATACGTTCCCATATACAACCCTGAGATTCATTTACTTGTAGGCATACCCAATAAATCGATGATAGGATAATAACCACGATAGAAAGACTGCACCAATGTGTGCGGTCAACCAGAGTGCAGAAGACAACAAACTGTTCAAATACAAAAAGAAAGAAATACAACAATAATAATAATAGTCTGGTCCCAACATATCCATGTAGTTATAAAGAAGGCAAGACAGCGGCTATACTTTATTAGGAAGAGATTTGGCATGTCTACAAATACACTCAAAAGCTTCTATATTTGTACAGTAGAGAGCATTCTGACAGGCTGCATCACTGTCTGGTATGGAGGGGCTACTGCACAGGACCAAAAGAAGCTGCAGAAGATTGTAAATCCAGTCGGCTCCATCTTGGGCACTAGCCTACAAAGTACCCAGGGCATTTTCAGGGAGCGGTGTCTCAGAAAGGCAGCGTCCATTATTAAGGACCTCCAGCACCCAAGGCTTGCCCTTTTCTCACTGTAACCGTCAGGTAGGAGATACAGAGCCTGAAGGCACACACTCAGTGATTCAGGAACAGCTCTGCCATCCAATTCCTAAATGGACGTTGAATCTTTGGACGCTACCTCACTTTTTTTTAATATACAGTATCTCTGTTTTTGCACTTTTTAAAATCTATTCAATATACATAATTAATTTACTTGTTTATTACTTTAAAATTTTTTCTTTCTCTCTGCTAGATTATGTACTGCTGCTGCCGTTAACAAATTTCACGTTACATGCCGTGATAATAAACCTGATTCTGATTCTGGAATAACCAGCAATAAATATCAAGAACATGAGATGAAGAGTCCTTCAAAGTGAGTATAGGTTGTGGACAAGACAGGGCAAGTGAGGTTGAGTGAAGTTACTGTATTCTCTTTGGTTCAAGAGTCTGATGGTTGAGGGGTAACGTTCCAGAATACGGTGCTGTGGGACCTGCGGCTTCTGTACCTTCCTCGATGACAGCAGTGAGGTGACAGCATGTCCTGTGTCCCTGATGATGGATGCTGCTTTCCTAAAACTACATTTCGTGTGATGTGCCCAAAGGTGGGGAGGGCTTTACCTGTGAAAGAAATACCAAGGAAGAATACAATTAGAACAAAAAAAAGTCAATTTTAATGCAAAGTGATCATAGTGTTGCTAAACTGTAGTGATTAGGTTTTGCTGGTTGGTTCAAGAACTGTGTGCTTAAAGGCTGTTCTTGACCCCAGTGATGGTATGGGACTTCAGGCTTCTGTACCTCCTGCCCAATGCTAATTGCAAGAAGGCGGCGTGATCTTAACAATGGGGATCTTTGAAGATGGATGCTGTCTCGCTGAGGCAGTGTCTCCTATAAATTCCACCAGTGGTGGGGAGGATGTACCTATATTCTCTAGAGTTTACAGAGAATGGTGTGAGAAACAAAAAATATCCAGTTTGCGACAGTTCTGTGGGCAAAAACACCTTGTTAATGAGAGAGGTCAGAGAAGAATAGGACCATAAGACATAGGAGCAGAATTAGGTCATTCGGCCCATTGAGTCTGCTCCACCATTCAATCATGGCTGATCCTTTCTTTTCTCCAGAATGAGCAAACAGGTTCAAGATGAGAGTAACTGAAATAACCACAGTTACAACAGTGATGTGCAGCACAGCGTCTCCGAATGGATAACACACAGAACCATGAAGCGGATGGGCTACAGCAGCAGAAGACCACAGACATACAGAAAGGCACTCAGTGGCCATTTTATTAGCTACATGAGGTACCTAGTTAGTGGCCACTGAGTATGGACTGCACATCACTAACTGTTTCCTGAGGTATTAAACCTTGTTATTTCTAATCCTCAACACTTCGGCCCTATTTTCGCCCTCACACACTAATCTAAGATCTTCCCATCAGCGGGCAAGACAGTGAGACAATTTCTCTGATGATCTCCTGAATTATTTGTCATTTCTAATCCTTAGCAGTTCTGCCTATATCCTCCCTGGAGAGTTCTTCCCATCAGAATCTCATTCCCTGGTTCCACTCCAGTACAATGCCATTCCAGTACAATGCCATTCCAGTACAATGCCACCCCAGTACAATGCCACCCCAGTACAATGCCACTCCAGTACAATGCCACCCCAGTACAATGCCACTCCAGTACAATGCCACCCCAGTACAATGCCACTCCAGTACAATGCCACTCCAGTACAATGCCACCCCAGTACAATGCCACTCCAGTACAATGCCATTCCAGTACAATGCCATCCCAGTACAATGCCACTCCAGTACAATGCCACCCCCGTACAATGCCACTCCAGTAAAACGCCACCCTAGTACAATGCCACCCTAGTACAATGCCACCCCAGTACAATGCCACTCCAGTACAATGCCATCCTCTTGTCGATGTTTCAGCCTTTCTGATGCTCTTCTTGTAACAGGTAGATTCAGGGACAGTCAATTTACTCGTCTCAAAGAGTCCATTCCTTATTGACTTAACTAATGTCCCCTTTTGCGAGCTGTATCTCACTGGTGCATTCCTGCTAGAATTAATTAACAGTTTTTATCCAGTTATCTGTCTGTCTCAAAGATAACACTTGATAACTCTTGAAAGATAAGTCAGCGTTTCAGGAAAAGCTTCTTCCCCTCTGCCATCTGATTCTTAAATGGACATTAATCCCATGAACACTACCTCACCGTTTAAATTTATATAATTTCTGGGTTTTTTGCACAATTTTTAATCTATTCAATGTACTGTAATTGGTTTACTTATTTATTTAGTATTACTATTATCATTTTTTTCTTCTTCTATAATTGAACTGCGACTGCTAAGTTAACACATTTTATGGCACATGCTGGTGATAATAAACTTGATTCTGATTCTGTTTCTGATCTGGTACTTTGACCTTTCATATCTGCTGTTTTTGGCCATTGTCTTGCTTCAACCTGTTGTCTGCTCCAAGCATCATTTATAACTCATTGTTGTCCATTGCTTCTTCACCTGATATAATTTCCCACTCAGGATCAATAAAGTTATTATTATTACTATTATTATTATTATTATTATTATACCATGTTGGCGCTGAGTCAAACAGTATGGAAACAGGCCATTCGGCCCAACTCATCCATGCTGACCAAGGCAGCCATTGTTTGGCACATATACCTCTAAAGCAAGTTTTCCCAACTTAAGAGCTGTGGACTCCTCAGTTATTGGTATTGGTCCATGGCATAAAAAAGTTTGGGAATCCCTGCTCTAAAGAGATTAGCTTCACTTGTCACATGCTCAGTGAAACGTACAGCGAAATACGTTGTTTTGTGTTCCACGACTTATCGCGGTCCAAGGGTTGTCCTGGGTCCAACGCGCCAGTGTTGAAACGCTTCTGGCAGCAACACTCAGCTCACTAACCCTAACCGATGTGGGAGGAAACCGGAGCACCCGGAGGAAACACACAGAGAACGTACAAATTCCTTACAGACAGCGGCAGAAACCAAACCCTGATTAGAGATCGCTGAAGCAGTCACACCAACTGCTATGCTGGTGTGCAATGCTACGTAGCACTACACTTGGGGTCCACAGACCCCTTGGATAACAGTAGGGGTGCATACTATAACAAAGGTTGGGCACCCCTGCACTAACCTGTCCCCTCCATCGACTCGTCCAAATGTCTTCTGAATGTTGCTACTGCACTGGCCTCAACCACCTCCTTTGGCAGCCCGATCCTCTGTGAAAAAAATTGCCCCTCAAGCCCCTTTTAAAACTTTACCCTCTCAACTTTAACCCTTTTCCCCATGTTTTGGGGGCATCCTGCCATAGGGAGAAATTAATATCTATTATCAGCTGCTTTCTCGATGCCCCTTGTAATTTTACAAACATAATGTAGTCCCGTTTACAACTTTCTATAACATCTTCTATACCAGTAGAAATGCTAACATAAAGATTATGTCAGAAATCTTGCAGCATTTGTTTCAATCCCTGAATTTACAGTATTTTATTTGTAGTTGGAGATACACCAACAGGTCCTTCCTGCCCAACAAGTCTACACCACCGAATTACACCCCTGTGACCAATTAACACTGACTCACACATCATTGAAATGTTGGAGGAAACCCACACAGTCACGGGGAAAACATACAAACTCCTTACAGACAGAGGACCAGACTTGATGGGACAAATGGCCTAATTCTGCTCCTATGTCTAATGGTCTAATGGTCTTATGATAAAATTGTCTGACAGATTGGACTGGGTAATTCTTACCTGTTAAAATTCTCCAAGGAAAGTTAGGAAGCTGAAGTCCGCCAGCTCTGAAAGAGGCAAAATGGGCATTTTTGGGTCTGGATGCTTTTCTGATCCCAAGGTTCTTCGCAAGTCAAGAGTGAGGCATAAAACTTACTGCTTACAACTGTTTTATTAAAGAAGGAAAAGATGAGGGTTAAAAGAAGTTGTGGTCAGAGTAGAGATTAGATTAGATTAGGTTATGAGGACACTCAGTCCTCCTTTATTGTCATTTAGAAATGCATGCATTAAAACATGATACAACATTCCTCCAGAATGATATCACAAGAAACACAGGACAAACCAAGACTAAAACTGACAAAAACCACATAATTATAACATATAGTTACAACAGTGCAAAGCAATACCGTAATTTGATAAAGAGCAGACCGTGGGCACTGACCATGAGATTAACAATATGCCTGTGATAACAGTTAACCACCAGAATAGACAGATTCAGTGTGTGTGACCTCTGCGGCGGAAAAATAATTAGTTTCTAGGAAAATACAGAAGCAACTGTGGCTGTAACTACTGGAGATTTCACTGAACAATTGCATTTATATAGGTGATTATATAAAAATACAAGCAATAAGTCAAGGAAAATAGCCATTCTACACCCAATCCAACAGCATCTTGGTTAGTATGGATGAGTTGGGCTGAATAGCCTGTTTTTGTGTTGTCTGTGATTCTGTGACTCTAAATCAGGCACAATACCCGATACGGCAAAGGAGGAGAGCTGGACTTCTAAATCAAGGATCCAGAACCACCGGGTGGAAGGAACACACAGATGATCATTGTTGGTATCAGAACGCCCCAATATTACCCCTACTTGGGTATTCACCCCTCTGGGAGGAACATCAAGGACACCTTCAAAAGGGAGTGCCTCCAAAAGGCAGTTGGGGCATGGGCATTCAATTACCTCTGCTGTTTGGATTCATGGCCACAGACGGCTGTGAAGACAAAGTTATTGGGTATATTTAAAGTGGAAGTTGACAGGTTCTTGATTAGACAGAGTGTCAAAGGTTACGGGGAGAAGGCAGGAGAATGGGGTTGAGAGGGATAATAAAGCAGCCATGATGAAATGGTGGAGTAGACTCAATGGGCCGAATGGCCTAATTCTGCTCCTATGTCATATGGTCTTACGCTATGGAGTTTGTGCTTCCTTTCTCCTTGACAACCACTGTGAGTGTGGACATTAAACTGAGCTGTCCTTCTCTGTAACGTGGGAGGGCAGGTTCAAGGATCCAATCAATGAAACGGGGGACAGAGATTTGAAAACAGGTATGTGAGGTATTTAATGAACAAACAGTGAAACACTAAATCAGGCATCTAGCTAAACGAGTATTCATCTAAGCTACCCAAAACCACTGCACTGTACATTCAGTTACCCTTTAAATGAGCAGATACTCTGCTAAACATCCCCGAATTATTAAAACCAAGTTGTAAGTATGCTACAAAACCGTGGGTGCAAATTCAGCCTGAAGCCAGGACCCGTGGGTGGTAGGAGAGGAAGACAACGAACCCTTCTTCTTCTACTTCTTCCTCTGACTTTTAATGGCGGTTGGCAGCCCAACTTAAAGGTGCATTCCCACCACCAACTGGACTGGAGTGTGGTGTCGAAGTTGTGAAATAAAACCCCTACTAGCTCTTTAGAAAACTAAATTACCCCAAAAAGCCCTACAGATTGTACATAATGAAAGACAATAGTCTGAATTAAATTAGAGTCATTTTCATAACTTAGTAAAGTTTTCAAATGAAAACTGTCAAGCCCCAAAGTTAGTTAGTGCAGCCTGCATTTGCTTTCTTTCAACCTCGCATGCTTCACATTGTAAAAAAATGTGTCCAGCTGGTTCATAATGATGACTAAACCTACACACCCAGAGATATGCTTTCCAGCAAGTTATAATTAAGCATAGTATGCCCAATTCCGAGTTGAGTCAATATAATTCCTTCCCTTCTTGTTTTACCCCCTTTGAACCCACTGCACATGCTATCTTCTATACCTCCAGGGTGCCCAGAACTGGAGAAGGGCTCCATTGCGCCCACAGCCAACCAATGGGAAAAGACCACTGCAATCTTTAAATGGACCAATCAGCACGATGGAAGGGCTATTCGAACAGAGGACCCCAAGAGGACACTCTGGTGAACTACACCCCACTTTAATGCATGTTTGAATCAATGCCAAACAACACAAATCATTTTCATTTAAGGTGCATGGAACAAAGGCAATTTCTTAACTGTACGTTGAGCTAAAACTTTTATTTAAAGCTTAATTGATTTAAAATTAGACAACTTCATCTTCAAGGCCACTTTTTATCTCTAGTTCCCCACAATGATCAGACAGTAGGTTGGTTAAAAAATCAGGTCATTCTCCACAATTAAAGCTTTACTTCTCAGTTTAAAGTCTTTAGTTCAAAATAAAATGCTCAAATTAAATTAATTGATTAAAATTTAAATACATTAATACAAGAAAGACTGCAGATGCTGGAAATCCAGAGCAACACAGAAAATGCTGGAGGAACTCAGCAGGTCAGGCAGTATCCATGGAGGGAAATTAATTCAGGTTCAGCTTCACTGGGGCTGGAATACCAGGAGGAGCCAAAGGGGGCAGCAGAGAACACCAGTGTGTCACGTGATAGTGGAGACCCGCCCCGCCCCCCCACCCAGGATGATTGGCATGGGACAATGACAAGAAAATCTGCAGAAGCTGGAAATCCTGAGCAACACACAGAAAATGCGGCAGTAACTCAGCGGGTCACGCAGCATCCATGAAAATGAGTAAACAGTTGACGTTTTGGGCCAAGACCCTTTTTTTTTGTACTGAGAAGGATGCCAGAATAAAAAGATGGGGGGAGGGGAAGGAGGCTAGATGGAAAGTAATACATGAAGCCAGGTGGGTGGGAAAGGTCAAAGGCTGGAGAAGAAAGAATCTGATAGAAGAAGAGAGTGGGCAGTAGGAGAAATTAAATACATTGCTTCATACAATTTAGAAACATTGGTCCGTATACTGGGTGTGGAGTTCAAAGGCTGGCTATGGTTTAAGGGACATTTGAGATCCCAAACTCACAAAGTACCAAAGCCAAAAACACCACAAAAGGATCCCAAAATAACAGAAAAAAGTAGAGAAATAAATACTCAGGCAACAAAACCAATCCCTTCATTCAACTTCACTCAAACCCAACTCTGAACTGAAACCACAACATATGGATTCGCTTTCAAGGACTCTACAACCCCTGTTGTTGATACTCATTCCTTATTTGTTTATTTATTTATCTATCTATCTATCTATCTATTATTATTTTGCTCTTTATTTCTCTTGTCATTTTTGCACAGTTTACTGTCTTTTGCACTTTGGTTGTTTGTCCATATTTGTTGTGTGTGATTTTCCATTGATTCTAATGTGAATGCCCACACAAAAGTGAATCTCAAGGTGGCATATGGTAAGGTAGGCATGTACATTGATAATACATTTACTTTGACTTTCGGCAGAACAGTGATTAACTAGGAACACAGTTGAAAGCTACTTATTAAAGACATTAGGTGACAACACCCCAGTCAATGAATCACACACAACACAGTGCTGTTTCCAACCACTTCTGAACCCTTCAGTACAATGACTACTTAGCACGCACCACAACATTTATTTTCTATCACTGAACTGAAACGTAACCCAATCTGGCCAGCTTCACGGCGAGGAGCAGGCACAGCGTCCGTGCTAGCAGAAGGCACGAAGGCCAATGGTTCAGAGTGGCTGGAGTTCGGGGTCCTGTCAGTGGCTAGTCTGGGAGCCGATACTGAGGATCAAAGCCCGAAGGTCGACTGAAAGCCTGAAGGTCGCCACCCGATGGGTGAAGCCTGGAAACTGGGGACTTGGAAGCCTGCCCTGAAGATGGAGGACTGTCGGTGTGTGAGGTTGGGAAGGAGGATGCTGCCTGATCTGCTGAGTGTGTAATGAACGGATCTGAATGAACAGTATGCAGGACTAGCATACACGTGACAATAATAAACCAACTCCGATTCCAACATTTTGTGTTTGTGTTTCTGTAGGGTTTTGTTTTCATGGAAGTGTGAGCTTTGCAGCGAACAAAAGCAGAAAAACAAACGGCTGGAGGAACTTGGTGGGTCAGGCAGCATCTGTGGAGGCAGAGGGGAACGGTGACGTCAGAGCCCACAACAGCGCGGAATTTCAATTCGACTCGGAACCGACGTTCCAGCTCTGGTGTTCCAGCCGGCGCGCAACCCGATGTGACGCCGCTGCTGCGTCTTGGGTGCACGGGCTCGGTGGTCCGCCATCACACGAGGAGATGGCGCCGGGAAAGAAAGACGAGGCTGCGGACCGGGGATGGTTGGCGACGCTGAGGGCGGTGGCGGCTGTGATGGCCGACAGGAATGACTTCCGCAGGTGAGAGGGGAGGGGATGGGGGAAACCAGTCGGCAGGGACACCATCTTCCTCCGCCAGTAATCGGATCACCCTGGACTGCCTTTTCATCTATCTCCTTCCTCTACCCTCACCCTATAATACCTATTCCTCTCCATCCGCACACCCTCTCATTCCCTTTCCATCTCCATAACCCCACCCTTCCCTCCTCACCTACTCCCAATTCTTCCTATCGTCTCTTCCCCACCCTTCCTCGTTTCCTGTAACCCTTTCATCTAGTCCGAACTACCCCACCCCTTTATCCTCACCTTGTCCTCCCATCCACTCCCAATATCCTCCTCCCTCCTAAATCCCCTAGCACCCCTTTCATCTTCCCCCAACCACCTTCCCGCCCTACCCATCCATCTTCCTCTCCCATTCATTTCTCTGTCTTCCACATTCCCCTGTCTCTCCCCCCCCCCCCCCGCCGTTCTCTCTTCCTCAGGCTCCACCTTTCCACCAAGCCTTGGCCCTTCTACCCCGTCTCTGACCCCCTCCCCAAATCTCCACCGCATTTAGTCTACTATGAACCGTGAATGGTCTCGACCCAAAACGCTGACTGTTTTACTCTTTTCCATAGATGCTGCCTGGCCTGCTTAGTTCCTCCAGCATTTTGTGTGTGTTGCTCTGGATGCTTTGTGCTTTTTCCTTCTGTAACATCCCTGTGCACTGATTTTTTATCATCTGCGATCGGTGGACATTGAACAAATTTAGGTGGTTGCCCCTTTGCAGTGAAATTAGATCTTAGAACAGTACAACCCTTCAACACAACAATATTGTGCCAACCTTCTAACTTACTGCAAGAATGTAAAGAAAGCTTTTAATGCATTGGCTGTTGTAAATCAAAGTATTGAGTACAAGACGTGGGACGTTATGTTGAAGTTGTGTAAGATGTTGGTGAGGCCTAATGTGGAGTATTGTGTGCAGTTTTGGTCACCTACCAACAAGAAACTGGTTAGTGGCGTAGTGGCCTCAGCGCTGGACTTCGGGGCGAGAGGTCCCGAGTTCGAATCCGGCCGGCTCTCCATCTGTGCCAAGGATGGGCTCCGCCAGGTTTCAGATGCCCAAGACACACCGTACGATGAGCATACCAAAAAAAAAAGCTTGTCATAACAGCGCCTCGACAACTCCACCAAGAGCTAAGGGCGTGCGCGTGCGAACACAAACACACACACACACAGAAGCACACAAGAAAGATGTAAATAAGGTTGAAAGAGTACAGAGAAATTTTACAAGGATGTTGCCGGTTCTGAGGAGCTGAGTTATTAAGAAAGATTCAATAGGATTCAGTTGATTCCTTGGAATGTAGAAGATTGAGAGGAAATTTGATAGAGGTGTACAAAATTATGAGGGGTATAAATGGGGTAAATGCAAGCAAGCTTTTTCCATTGAGTTTGGGTGATACTACAACTAGAAGTCGTGGGTTAAGGGTGGCAGGGGAAACTTCTTCACTGGGTGGTGGGAGTGTGGAGCAAGCTGCCAGTGCAAATGGCGGACGTAATTTAGATTTCAGAGAGAAGTTTGGATAGCTACACGGATGAGAGAGGTATGGATGTGAGGATGAAAATATCAAGGCCTTGCATTGTAATGGGCATTGAGGGGCTAATGATTTGTTTTAAAATGTGAATTTGAAGTCTATAATCATTTATCTGTAACTAATGTACTCTGTGTGACTGAAATGTGCCTCACAACCAAGATATAAAAATAACTCTCTGTACTTCCTTGTTCTGAGAATTTTTATATGACTGCGGTTGGGACAGCTTGCCTGATATATGCATTTTTTGAGAACTAACACTTAGGTAGAATGTGTAGCTGCTCAAGGACATATTTTTGCTACCTTGCTGTTCGGTAGCGTTGCTGGAGTTCCACTAAATACTGAGAAACTGATTGCTAAGCTTTACCTTGAAGTCGTCATGCAGGATGCAGTGGACTAATTGTACATTGTTCTCTAAAATGTTAGACATTGTTCTCTGAGAATGCTAGACAAAGGTTCAAATAAGGAATTATCTGGTCATACAATGTCCTGAGGCAAGTTACCTTTACTTCTGTAAAAATCCACCTAAGTGTCTGGAAATATAAGGATGGAGATAAAGGGAAAGTGAGAATAAGAAAAGTTAAGAATGACAACAGAATCAACTGAGCAGAAAGCTCAAGAATGGATCGTACAGTATGGCCAAGTGAAATAGGAATTGATATGGGAGGTGAGGGGAGTAATGAATTAAAAGTATTGTATATGAATGCACGGAGTATAAGAAATAAAGTGGATGTGCTTGAGGCACAGTTGGGAATTGGTAAGTATGACGTTGGGGGAATAACAGAGACATGGCTTCAAGTGGACAGGGCCTGGGAAATGAATACGTCCTATCGAAAGGACAGACAGGTGGGTAGAGGGGGTGGGGTGGCTCTGTTGGTGAGGAATGAAATTCAGTCCCTTGCGAGGGGGGACATAGAATCAGGAGATGTAGAGTCAGTATGGATAGAACTGAGAAATTCTAAGGGTACAAAGACCCTAATGGGAGTTATCTACAGGCCCCCAAACAGTAGTCTGGATGTAGGGTGTAAGTTGAATCAAGAGTTAAAATTGGCATGTCACAAAGGTAATGCTACAGTTGTTATGGGGGTTTCAACATGCAGGTAGACTGGAGGAATCAGGTTGGTACTGGACCCCAAGAAAGTGAGTTTGTGGAGTCCCTCCGAGATAGATTCTTAGAACAGCTTGTACTGGAGCCTACCAGAGAGAACGCAGTTCTAGATTTAGTATTGTGCAATGAACCGGATTTGATCAGGGACCTCGAGGTAAAGGAGCCATTAGGAGGTAGTGACCATAATATGATAAGTTTTAATCTACAATTTGAGAGGGAGAAGGGAAACTCGGAAGTGTCAGTATTACAGTTGAACAAAGGGAACTATGGTGCTATGAGGGAGGAGCTGGCCAAAGTTCAATGGAACAATACCCTAGCAGGGATGACAGTGGAACAGCAATGACAAGTGTTTCTGGGAATAATGCGGAAGGTGTAGGATCAGTTCGTTCCAAAGAGGAAGAAAGATCCTAAGGGGAGTAAGGGGAGGCCGTGGCTGACAAGGGAAGTAATGGACAGTATAAAACTAAAAGAGAAGAAGTATAACATAGCAAAGACGAGTGGGAAGCTGGAGGATTGGGAAACTTTTAAAGAGCAACAGAAGGTAACTAAAAAGGCAATACGCGGAGAAAAAATGAGGTACGAAGGTAAACTAGCCAAGAATATAAAGGAGGATAGTAAAAGCTTCTTTAGGTATATGAAAAGGAAAAAAATAGTTAAGACCAAAATTGGGCCCTTGAAGACAGAAATGGGTGAATTTATTATGGGGTACAAGGAAATGGCAGACGAGTTGAACAAGTACTTTGGATCTGTCTTCACTAGGGAGGACACAAACAATCTCCCAGATATAATAGTGGCCAAAGGACTTAGGGTAATGGATGAACTGAAGGAAATTTATATTAGGCAGGAAATGGTGTTGGATAGACTGTTGGGTCTGAAGGCTGATAAGTCCCCGGGACCTGATGGTCTGCATCCCAGGGTACTTAAGGAGGTGGCTTTAGAAATCGTGGATGCATTGGTAATCATTTTCCAATGTTCTATAGATTCAGGATCAGTTCCTGTGGATTGGAGGGTGGCTAATGTTGTCCCTCTCTTCAAGAAGGGAGGAAGAGAGAAAACAGGGAATTATAGACCGGTTAGCCTGACGTCAGTGGTGGGAAAGATGCTGGAGTCAATTATAAAAGATGAAATTACGACACATCTGGATAGCAGTAACAGGATCGGTCCGAGTCAGCATGGATTTACGAAGGGAAAATCGTGCTTGACTAATTCTTCTGGAATTTTTTGAGGATGTAACTATGAAAATGGACAAGGGAGAGCCAGTGGATGTAGTGTACCTGGACTTTCAGAAAGCCTTTGATAAAGTCCCACATAGGAGATTAGTGGGCAAAATTAGGGCACATGGTATTGGGGGCAGAGTACTGACATGGATTGAAAATTGGCTGGCAGACAGGAAACAAAGAGTAGTGATTAATGGGTCCCTTTCGGAATGGCAGGCGGTGACCAGTGGGGTACTGCAGAGTTCAGTGCTGGGACCGCAGCTGTTTACAATATATATTAATGATTTAGATGAGGGAATTAAAAGTAACATTAGCAAATTTGCTGATGACACAAAGCTGGGTGTTAGTGTGGAATGTGAGGAGGATGTTATGAGAATGCAGGGTGACTTGGACAGGCTGGGTGAGTGGGCAGATGCAGTTTAATGTGGATAAATGTGTGGTTATCCACTTTGGTGGTAAGAACAGGAAGGCAGATTATTATCTAAATGGAGTCAAGTTAGGAAAAGGGGAAGCACAACGAGATCTAGGTGTTCTTGTACATCAGTCACTGAAAGCAAGCATGCAAGTACAGCAGGCAATGAAGAAAGCTAATGGCATGCTGGCCTTCATAACAAGGGCAATTGAGTATAAGAGCAAAGAGGTCCTTCTACAGCTGTACAGGGCCCTGGTGAGAACATACCTGGAGTACTGTGTGCAGTTTTGGTCTCCAAATTTGGTGGAAGAACATTCTTGCTATTGAGGGAGTGCAGCCTAGGTTCACAAGGTTAATTCCCGAGATGGTGGGACTGTCATATGTCGAAAGATTGGAGCGACTGGGTTCTGGAATTTAGAAGGCTGAGAGGGGATCTTATTGAAACATATAAGATTATTAAGGGATTGGACACGCTGGAGGCAGGAAGCATGTTCCCGCTGATGGGTGAGTCCAGAACCAGAGGCCACAGTTTAAGAATAAGGGGTAGGCCATTTAGAACGGAGTTGAGGAAAAACTTTTTCACCCAGAGAGTGGTGGATATATGGAATGCTCTGCCCCAGTAGGCTGTGGTGGCCAAGTCTCTGGATGTTTTCAAAAAAGAGATGGATAGAGCTCTTAAAGATAGTGGAATCAAAGGTTATGGGGATAAGGCAGGAACTGGATACTGATAGTGGATGATCAGCCATGATCACAGTGAATGGCGGTGCTGGCTCGAAGGGCCGAATGGCCTACTCCTGCACCTATTGTCTATTGTGTCTGTTGTACCATTCATGTATAAATACGACTGAGTTTTCTTGTTTGACAGAGTTCCAAGACCCCGCTTTAGGAGCTTGGGCTCTCCATGGTATCATGCATCAATAGAGATTTTCCGAAGCACTCCCTTCGGGTCCAAGTACTCTTTTCTGTGATAGGATGTCTAGGAACTGGGTGTAGGTCGATGGGACTAAGCAGTTTAATAGTTCAGCAAGGACTAGATGAGCTGAAGGGCCTGTTTCTGTGCTCTACATTTCTAGGACTCAGTCAATCTAACTCTTCCCTCCTGCCCTGCCCTCCATTTATCCGTCAGCTGAACAATTCCAGCTGATTCATTTCTTCTTTCCTAACAGGAACCTGATTGTAAACATTGGGCTGTTTGCTGTGGGAGTTTATATCGCCCGAAACCTTTCAGACATCGATCTAATGGCTCCTCAGCCCATTCAGTAGACAAGATCTCGGTAAGTTCTCCAGCACTGCAATCTCTTTCTACCCTCTCTGCAGCATTAGTGATGGGCTGAGTAATGGTGAGGAGAGGATCAGGCTGATAGCAGGTTCAGTGCTTTTACTTTCCTGACGGGTCAAAGTGCTGGTTCCTGCGAGGGTTCTACGATTAAATCACAGAACAGCTACCTACAGGAACGATATCAAAACATTTTAAAAGAGTCTTGAGAAAATTTGCAAGGAAGTTGCTGGGACTTTAGGACCTGAGATATAGGAAAAGGTTGAACAGATTAGGACTTTACTCCCTGGAGGGTAAGAGAATGAGAGGAGATATACAAAGTTATGAAGGATATAGATAGGGTAAATTGAAGCAGGCTGAGATTAGAGCCAAAGGTCATGGGATAAGGTTGAAATGTTTAAGGGGAACGTGAGCAGGAACTTCTCAGAGTGTGGAATGAGCTACCAGCAGAAGTGGTGGTTGTGGATTTGATTTCAACATCTAAGGGATAGGAACATGATTGGGAGGGGTATGGCAGGCTATGGTCCAGTGCAGGTGGATGGGACTAGATGGAATAATAGGTCGGCTTTCTCCTGTGCTGTAGTGTTCTGTGTACAGCACAGTTCAGGCCCATAATGTTGTGCTGACTTTTTAATGTACTCAAAGGTCAATCGAACCCTTCCCTCCCACATAGCCTGCCAGTTTTCTTATATCCATATGCCTATGTCCCCACTGTATCTGCCCCTACCACCACCACTGACAGGGCAGTCCAGGCACCCACCTCTCTCTGTGTAAAAAAAACACACAACACAACCCTACCTCTGACATCCCCTCTATACTCTCCTCCGGTCACTTTATACCTTCTCTTGTATTAGCCATTTCTGCCCTGGGAAAAGGTCTCTGGCCGACCGCTCTGTGAGTGCCTTGTGTCATCCTCTGCAGCTCTATCAAGTCACCTTTCACCCTCTTTTGCTCCAAATTGAAAAGCTGTAACCCATTCAACCTATCCTCATAAAATATGCCCTCTAATCCAAGCAGTATCCTGGTGAAATCCTGATTCCTCTCTGAGGCTTCTGTAATGAGGCAACTGGAACTGAACAGGATACTCCAAGTGTGATTTAATCAGAGTTTGATAGAGGCTCTTGAACTCAATTCCCCAACTAATGAAGTCCAACACACTACGTGCCTTCTGAACGACCATCAACGTGTGTGGCAACCTTGAGGGATTAATGGGCGTGGGCCCCAAGATCCCTCTGTTCCTCCACATGAAGAAATCTGCCATTAACCGTGCATTCTGCCTTCACGTGGTGGGATCTTCTCATTTCTTTCCTCACTTGCTCTCCACTCAACAATAATGGATGCCTAATATTTAATGGTGATAATTATCCGATATACATGTTGCTTCAACTGTTGATTAAAAATTCAGAACAATATTTTATCTGTTGTCACGCGAAGTTAAACATCGGCATTCCTCCTGATCCAAAGGCAATGTTCACATTATAGTGTTCTTACCTTCACCTTCATAAATACGATGTAGATTAAAGATGAGCTTTATGCGTTGCAAGTGTAGCTAGGGTACCAAAGACTTTTGCACAGTACTGTATTTGTCAACGTGGAGTAGAGTTTGTAAAGCTGGCAGGAGCAAAGGATTACACACAAAATGCTGGAGGAAGCTCAGCAGGCCAGGCAGCATCTATAGGGGAAATAAAGCACGGTCGGCGTTTCGGGCCGAGACCCTTCGACAGGACTGGAGAAAAGAGCTGAGGACTGGATTTAAAATGGGGGGAGGGGAGGGAGAAACACAAGGTGATAGGTGAAACCTGGAGGGGGAGCAGAGGAGCGAAGGGTGTTGGGAATGGCGAGGCTGCACTGCGAGAAGGTGTGGGACAGGTGGCAGAGGAGGAGTGCCACGGGCAGGGGGTGGCACAGGTGCAGACTCACCCAGCCCCGAGACACCAGGCAAGGTCATTTGATTCCAAACAATCGGTTTATAGATCAGTACAGAATGTCTCTGGTGCTTCCTGCTCTCCCCGCCCCCCCCCACTCCCTTCCACCTTTTCCAAGCATAATTTCCCTTCCCACTCTCAGTCCACAGTAAAGATCCATATCAGAATTAGATTTATCATCACTCCTATAAGTCATGAAATTTATTTTTTGTTTGTGACAGCAGTGCAACACATAAAATTACTACAGTATGTGCAAAAGTCTTCGACAGCCTATTTGTACCTAAGACTTTTGCAGAGTCCGGTACTTGATAACATGCAGTGAGATGTTGCACCAGTGACCAGTTCAGACTGACGATGTGCTGGGGGCGGCCCTCAACTGTTGACATAATCTAACCCTAACTCGTACGCCTTTGGGACGCGAGGAGTCTGGAGCTGAGTGAAGCAGGTGCAGTCACAGGGAGAACGCACTAACTCCTTACAAACAGTGGCAGGAACTGAGCCCCAGTCGCAGGCGCTGTCATAACGTTACGCTAACCACGCTACCCCAAAAAAATTTACTTTACCAACATTCGTCCACTTTGCCTTCGTGGTGATCTGAAACATGGTGAAAATGAACTCAAGCTCGGACTGAAATTTTCACTGCTATATATTACAATGGTGGTCCTTCCACACCTTCTCGCTCTCCTTACTTTTGTTTGATTTTGGCTTGCATTGGCGATATTTGCAGCTGCCCACAGCACATCCTCGGACTGCATCGCTCATGACGCAAGGCACATATTTCCCTGTATGTTTCGGTGTACATGTGATAAGTGAAGCTAATCTTTAAAACAACTTTTGCATCTGTTTCTGTCCTGTTGCAAGTAGATGTTCTTATTCATCCACCCTGTATCCAGCTGTACATAATGATGTCTGTGCTTCGTTTCCAGACTAGGGGGCTTGGCAAAAGCTGGAAGACCACTATCGCCAAGGGCCTGCTGCAATGATCGAGACTACGAGCAGAATTACTGCAGCAGCAGTTCTAGGGCCTTTGCGTAATGAACGGACAGACACTGCTGTTCCAAGTGAATGGATGGGATAATCAGCAATTGCTCCTTTTCCCCATCGACAATACTTTAAGTTATCACAGCACTGACTACATCCTCAATGTTATTAGCTCCTTAAATTCATAGGGAAACTATTCAAATAAATCAACTGAGGCTAACTCTTGTGTGTAACTTGTGCTTGATTCTAAATGTTGATGCTTGTGGGACATGATATATGTATCTGGGATTCGTTAGTTCTTATGTAAGTATAATTATACTCCAGATCAACAGAAAGAGTTGCTTACACTATTAAAAAGTGACCTCTGATGCATTATGGGAGCTTTGGGTGCTGACTGCAGAGGCTCATGGGAGTTGTAGTCTGTTTTTACTTTATTTGAATATTGAGTCATAGAGTGATAGAGCATTTCAGCCCCATTGGGGCTAAGCTAGTCCAATTTGATCGTACTTGGATCTAGGGTCTTAAACCAGGGTTTCCCAATCTTTTTTTTATGTCATGGACCAATACCATTAAGCTTGGGGATCTGTGAATCCCAGCTTGGGAGCCCCTACTCTAAACCTTTCCTACTTATTCAAGACATTTTAAGTTTGTTTAATGTCATTTCCTGTACCCGTGTCAAGGAGAATAAAATATTTGTAACTCCAGATCCATTCAACACAGAACATACAAATAACGTAATAACAAAAACCCAATAAATATAAATACATAAGAGAAATTGTATACATTGTCTATGAAGTGACACTAGGTATAGCAGTGTTGGTACATAAGGTGACTGACAGGTGGTTGGGGGTGTGGAGAGATGGGTTAGTGCGTGGAGGTGTTGATCAGCCTTACTGCTTGGGGAAAGTAACTCCATTTGAGTCTGGTGGTCCTGGCGTGGATGCTACGTAAAATCCGTCCCAATGGAGTGGAACAAACAGGCCATGGCCAGAATGGGTAGGATCCTTCATGATGTTACTGGCAACACACATAAAAATTGCTGGTGAACGCAGCAGGCCAGGCAGATATAGGAAGAGGTACTATGTAGGCCTGATGAAGGGTCTCGGCCGAAACGTCAACTGTACCTCTTCCTATAGCTGCGTTCACCAGCAACTTTTATGTGTGTTGCTTGAAATTCCAGCATCTGCAGATTTCCGCATGTTGATGTTACTGGCCCTTTTTTGACAACTTTCTGTACCTCTATGTAGTTATGCAATGTAAATGTATGTATTTTAAATGCTGTTATTGTAGCTTCTTCAACCACTTCCACAGGCAGCTTATTGTCTGGGTGAAAAGTTGCCCTTCAAGTCCAGTTTAGACCTTTCCCCTCTCACCCTAAACCAATCCATGCCTGGTAGTTTTTAATTTTCCTTTCCCTGGGGAAAAAGACTGAGCACTCACCCTACTCGTGCCCCTCATTGATTTAAAGATTAACTTTATTTGTCACACGTACATCGAAACAATATGTCGAGAAAATGTTGTTTGTGTCAACGACTAACATTCCAAGGATTTGCAGGGGTGCAGCCCACAAGTGTGGTCACGCTTCCGAGCGCCAACATAGCATGCCCACAACTCGCTGACCCTAACCCGTGCATCTTTGGACTGGAGGAAGAAACCCACAGGGAGAATGCACAAACTCCTTACAGACAGGAGTCTATTGGACAGTTATTACAGACAGTGATTCCAGAGATGAAGCGGTTAACCTATGAGGAGAATTTGAGTCGCCTGGAACTATACTCTCTGGAATTCAGAAGAATGAGAGGGGATCTTATAGAAACATACAAAATTTTGAAAGGGATAGCTAAGATAGAAGTAGGAAAGTTGTTTCCATTGGTAGGTGAGTCTAGAACTAGGGGACGTTGCTTCAAGATTCAGGGGAGAAGATTTAGGACAGAGATGAGAAACTGTTGTTCCCAGAGAGTGGTGAATCTGTGAAATTCTCTGCCCAGGGAAGCAGTTGAGGCTTCTTCACTAAATATATTTAAAATACAGTTAGATAGATTTTTAGATAGTAGGGAAATTAAGGGTTATGGGGAAAAGGCAGGTAGATGGAGCTGAGTTTACGGACAGATCAGCCGTGATCTTGTTGAATGGCGGGGCTGGATGGCCTACTCCTGCTCCTATTTCTTATGTTCTTGTGAAAGGAGCTTTTACATTCTCCCTGTGGCGGGAGTCGAACCCCAATCTTACAGCATTAATCCAACCGCTACACCACAGTGTTGCCTCCACGTTCCTATCTAATGCACAATTATTTTGGACTGAGGACCAAGAGTTATCATCCTACTGATGATGTGCTGCTGCAAAACTAATGCTGCTCAGTATGAGAGGAACCGCGAGCGCAGAAACTGAAATCTGCTCGGCTTAGAAACCAACGGTGCAAAGCCACCACCGGCAGCGGCAGGAATTGAACCCCGATCAATGATGGCTGATCATGATGAAATGGAGCAAACTCAATGGGCCAAATGGCCTAATTTACTCCAATATCTTATAGTCTAACGCTTTACACTAACTGGTACACTATGTGCTGCTATATTTTAGATGTGGGGGCCAACGCTGGCAGTAGAGGGGTGAGGGGCGGGGGGGGGGAGGCCACAGGTAATGTATCCTGCAATCTCGCATTTATTTTCTCACTCATCTGAGGAGCTTGCAAGTCATCCTGACTGCACCGCATAACCCTTCCACCTCGTGCTTTCCCAGTCAAGTCTATTCACGGGAAGTTTCTTCACTGGCGACTCCAGCGTCTTTATTTGCCCCTGCACTGGGGCGAAGTAAAGAGTTAACCGCATCTGTGGGACTGACGTTGCATAAAGGACGGAGAAGGTGAGGACAATGGACCAGATGGGTTTTCACTGCAATCTTTGTGGATGAGGCTCCCGAGATTAGTGTAAATTCCATGTTTATTTAATTACAGTAAATTCCCACTGATCCACCATCTGTTCGGCGATCCCAAAAGCTTGGTAGCTCAAGGTTGTGTGCTTAGCCCACCGCTCTACTCTCTCTACACTCATGACTGATCTAGGCACAGCTCAAACACCATCTTTAAATTCACAGATGATGTCACTGTTAGCAGAAGCTCAGATGCAGTGAGGGAGATAGGCATAGAAGCATAGAAAACCTACAGCACAATACAGACCCTTCAGCCTACAAAGTTGTGTTGAACATGTGCTTACCTGAGAAATGACCTAGGGTTACCAATAGCCCTCTATTTTTCTCAGCTCGGTATACCTGTCCAGGAGTCTCTTAAAAGACCCTCCACCATCATAACCAGCAGCCCATTCCACGCACTCACCACTCTCTGTGTAAAAAAACTTACCTCTGATATCTCCTCTGTACCTACTTCCAACCACCTTAAAACTGTGCCCTCTCATGCTAGCCATTTCAGCCCTGGGAAAAAGCCTCTGACTATCCACACGATCAATGCCTCTCATTATCTTATACACCTCTATCAGGTCACCTCTCATCCTCCGTCACTCCAAGGAAAAAAGGCCGAGTTCACTCAACCTATTCTCATAAGGCATGCTCCCCAATCCAGGCAACATCCTTGTAAATCTCCTCTGCACCCTTTCTATGGTTTCCATGTCCTTCCTATAGTGAGGCGACCAGAACTGAGCACAGTACTCCAAGTGGGGTCTGACCAGGGTCCTATATAGCTGTAACATTACCTCTTGGCTCCTAAATTCAATTCCACGATTGATGAAGGCCAATGCACCATATGCTTTCTTAACCACAGAGACAACCTGTGTAGCAGCTTTGAGTGTCCTATGGACTCGGAACCCAAGATCCCTCTGATCTTCCACGCTGCCAAGAGTCTTACCATTAATACTATATTCTGCCATCATATTTGACCTACCAAAATGAACCACCTCACACTTACCTGGGTTGAACTCCATCTGCCACTTCTCAGCCCAGTTTTACATCCCAGCAATGTCCCGCTGTAACCCCTGACAGCCCTCCACACTATCCACAACACCCCCAACCTTTGTGTCATCAGCAAATTTACTAACCCGTCCCTCCACTTCCTCATCCAGGTCATTTATAAAAATCATGAAGAGTAGGGGTCCCAGAACAGATCCCTGGGGCACACCACTGGTGACTGACCTCTATGCAGAATATGACCCGTCTACAACCGCTCTTTGCCTTCTGTGGGCAAGCCAGTTCTGGATCCACAAAACAATTTCCCCTTGGATCCCATGCCTCCTTACTTTCTCAATAAGCCTAGCATGGGGTACCTTGTCAAATGCCTTCCTAAAATCCATATACACTACACACTACGGCTCTACCTTCATCAATGTCTTTAGTCACATCCTCAAAAAATTCAATCAGGTTCGTAAAGCATGACCTGCCTTTGACAAAGCCATGCTGACTGTTCCTAATCATATTATGCCTCTTCCAAATGTTCATAAATCCTGCCTCTCAAGATCTTCTCCATCAACTTACCAACCACTGAAGTAAGACTCACTGGTCTATAATTTCCTGGGCTATCTCTACTCCCTTTCTTGAATAAGGGAACAACATCCACAACCCTCCAATCGTCTGGAACCTCTCCCGTCCACATTGATGATTCAAAGATCATCGCCAGAATCTCAGCAATCTCCTCCCTCACCTCCCACAGTACCCTGTGTACATTTCGTCTGGTCCCAGTGACTGATATATCTTGATGCTTGAAGCTTTCCAAAAGCTCCTGCACATCCTCTCTCTTAATATTGTGACGGGATCCTGAAGTACCCCTATGAACTGTGCTTTTGAAAAGAGAGAGAGTTATTTACCACCGATCGCTTGTTTGTAAAAGAGAAAGAGAGAGACGAAGACTAACAGTTGGACTGTCACTTTAAGGCACTGGAAGTAACTTTGGATTTCTACTGAGTTGGAGAGAGGCAGCTCCAAGCAGCTTGTAAGTTGCTATGGTGACCGAAGGCGGTGTTATTTAATGGACACTCGATGTTATGATTTTCGGCAGGTTGTTGACACTTTCTTCAAGGACTTTTTGCCTGTTTGCATTTCTTCAGAGGGAGAGGAAGGAGGAGTTATTTGAGTGACAGTTGATGCTCAGCACGGGAAGATAAAATAGGAGGTCTGATGATACAGACCTCAGACACATGTTTGGACACTGAATGAGCATTGTTGAGCCCGCAGAAAATGTGGGTTTTGGAGGATCGATCAGGCGGATCGATCCATCGCTCTTGCAGTGGAAAGAAGGAAAAAGGGTTGACTGGTGGGGGAGTTGTCCATGTGTCCACCCTCGCCTGGGGGAATACCACAGAAAACCAGTCCCCTTTGTTAAAGTCACAGTTGGTGACTTTGAAAGGATTTCAAAGGACAACGAGAAGATCGAAGACATCAGCTCACCTGAAGACTCAAATCTCTCCCTCTCTCTCTCTCCATCACTACTCAACTCAATACCACGAACTGAACTGAACTTTACTCATCATCGTAAGGCTGTATCTTTTTACCCCAGACTTAAAGAAGCTTGGTTTTTCATACATCTATATTCCACACTTACTTTTATATAATCATTGCTAATCTGTTGGATTTATCTACATTTATATTACTATATTGCGTAGTTACTAATAAATACCATTAGTTAATAGCAATACTGGACTCCAAAGTGTTTTCCATTTCTGCTGGTTCTTTATTCCCGTCATGAGGAACGTGACAATATCTACATGCTCAAGCTTTTCAGTCCACTGTAAGTCATCCCTACAATCGCCAAGATCCTTTTCCGTAGTGAATACTGAAGCAAAGTATGCATTATGTACCTCTGCTGTCTCCTCCGGTTCCATACACACTTTTCCTCTGTCACACTTGATTGGTCCTATTCTCTCATGTCTTATCCTCTTGCTCTTCATATACTGATAGATGAGCTGGTTGTGTGGTGTCATGCACTCAATGCCAGTAAGACCAAGGAACTGATCGTGGACTTCAGGAAGGGCAAGTCAAGGGAACATACAACAGTCAGCGGTGGAAAGCTTGAGCAGGGCGTTAACATCTCTGAAGATCTATTCTTGTTCCAACATATTGATGCAATGACAAGGAAGATACGCGAGTGGTTATCCTTCACTAGGAGTTTGAGGAGATTTGGTAAGTCACCAAAGACTCTGGCAAATTCCTACAGATGTACTATAGAGAGCATCGCCGGCTGGAATGGAGGCACAGGATCGGAAAGAAAGTGGCAGAGGATTGCAAATTCAGCCAGCTCCCTCGTGGGCACAACTTTGCCCACCGACAAGGACATTTTCAAAGGACAATCCCTCAAGAAGGGGGCATCCATTGTTAAGGACCTCACCCACCCTAATGCCATCTTCTCGTTGCTACCATCAGGGAGGAGGTACGGGAGCCCTAAGGGCACTTGCTGAAGGTTTTAGGAACAGCTTATTCCCCTCCACCATCAGATGTTTGAATGGTCCATGAACGCTATTTTGCTCTTTTTTTGCACTACTTATATATTTTCTATATTTATATATACTTATTGTAACTTTTTATGCATTGCACTGTACTGCTGCCACAAAACAGCAAATTTCACAACACACGTCAGAGATAAGAAACCCGATTCTGATTCCTGACCAAATTACATCCATGTGACCAATTAACCTACGAACCAGTGGGTCTTTGGAAAGTGGGAAGAAATTGGAATGCCTGGGAGAAGATAATGACAAAGAACAGTGGCATTCTTGAACTATTACAGTAAATAGGAAAATTCCTTTCCAGTTTGAGGGATTGGGAGAGGCGGCTGGATATCCAGGTCATTCCTTATGTGATATAGCATGGGCCAGATGATGGGTCAGAAGCTTCTCTCCAGCACCACTGGTCACAACAGGCAATGACACCTGTCAGAAGCAGTTCCAGCTCCCTCGCTCTATATTTTCTAGGGTAGGAATCAGAGACGGACAATAACCTAATGAGGATCAACAATCTGCTGGAGCAGGGGTTCCCAACCTTCTCTGTACCATTAATCGCGGGGTCCGCAGACACCAGATTGATTACCCCCTGTGCTGGAGGAGTTCAGCAGTTCGAGCAGCATCTGTGGGAGGGAAGGAATTGTCAACGATTCAGGTTGAGATCCCACAGCAGGATCAAGGCTTGACCCAAAACGTGGACAAATCCTCTCCCCTCCACAGATGCTGACTGACCCGCTAAGCGGAGAATATATCAGTGTTGACTGAATGGCGAAGGAGACTCGATGGGCCAAAATGGCCTAATTCTACTCCTATGTCTCATGGTCATATATCAGGCCTGCAACTTCCAGATGCCCTGATCAATGGGCCTTGACTTTCAGGCCTTGCCAACTTCGGTCCTCAGCTTTCAGGCTTTGGGTTATCGACCCCAGGACTCGCCCATGAAGGTTTGGCCTTGAACTCAAGACTTGCACGGGCTTTTGATGCCAGGACTCACTGACCTGGAAGTTGTTAACCCTGGCCCAGACTCACAGGCAATGGGCCTGAGACTTCCAGACACTCCGGCATCGGGCCTTAACTTCCGGGCTCACTGACTTCTGTTTGTGGACTTTCAGGAGTCAGCAATGCAGTTGGAATGACTGGAATAAGGACTTTCAGGAAATTAGGGAATTTAACGTGCATGGACATCAGAATTAGCTTGGATTTTTAATAGTTCTCTTTGCATAAAGGTGCACGACCCAGTTCTTAAAAGAACATATTCATCCAATTTTATAGTGCAGATGTTAGGGAGCAGAACAGCAGAGGAAAACTCCGAGGGACAGTGAACAGGTTTCAAATTTCCTATAGTTCTGGAATTTTCCAGTTAAAGATCACTGATTATTCAACACAAAGTATTAATATGGTGGCGTGACGCAGCTCTCAGCGGCCACTCTGGTGGTGATGTCTGTTATTTGTCAAGTAGGGTGCCGTGCACAATCCTGATTTGATGGAGATGGACATGAGAGCACAGAGGAACATCTGGTGAAACTTCTGAAATGCCCGCTTCGCTGCTGCTGCTACTGTGTGGTCCAGAATCTCCGGAGGGGAAGGCCCCGAGTCCTCAGCTTTGCTTGTCACTCGGCGGTCGGGGCGGGGTTGAAGCGCTCGGAGAGGCTGGCGGAGGCTCGAAGTTTTCGGACGGACTGCGAAGTTTTCAGTCCGCTGCGGTCAGGTGCTTCCAATGGTGCTGCATCAGCAAGTTGGCGGCGCTTGGGGGTTCATGGTGGGGAGAGTTCCTCCCTTCTGCCACCTGCATGGGATGATGAGTCGATCGGGACTTTGGGACTATTTATTACTGTGCCCATGGTCTGCTCTTTATCAAATTATGGTATTGCTTTGCACTGTTGTCACTATATGTTATAATTATGTGGTTTTCTCAGTTTTAGTCTTGGTTTGTCCTGTGTTTTCTTGTGATATCATCCTGGAGGAACGTTGTATTATTTTTTAATGCATGCATTTCTAAATGACAATAAACGAAAACTGAACTGAACATTTTCAAACCTGGTGGTCTGTACTTTGAATTCTTGTTCTTTCCAAGACCACCAAAATCAGCACTAAAACTGACTCCTGAATAAAATAAATAGAATATAAAGCTGGAAACAAAAACGCACACAGAATGCTGGAGGAACTCAGCAGGCCAGGCAGAGGAATAAAGAGTCGACGTTTCGGGCCTGAGGCTCTTCATCAGAGTTTGGTCAGTTTTTCCACACAGAGTGAAATGCGTGGAATGTGCTGCCATGGTGATGGTTGAGGCAGACACATTAAGGACACTCGAGATAAGTACATGGATGATAGAAAAATGGAGGATTATGTAGGAGGGAAGGGTTAGATTGATCTTGAAGTCATTTAAAATAGTAGGTCTGTACATACCGGCTGTGTGGTGAGAACAGCACCTCTTTCACCTCAGAAGGTTGATGAAGTTCAGCATGAGTCCCCAGATTCTAAGGACTTTCTGCAGGGGCACAATTGAGAGCATCCTGACTGGCTGCATCACTCTCTGGTATGGGAACTGTACTTCCCTCAATCGCAGGACTCTGCAGAGAGTGGTGCGGACAGCCCAGCGCATCGGTGGATGTGAACTTCCCACTATTCAGGACACTTACAGCGATAGGTAAGTAAAAAGGGCTCGAGTCACCCCAACCACAAACTGTTCCAGCTGCTACTATCCAGGAAACAGTACCATAGCATTAAATCCAGGACCAGCAGGCTCTGGGACAGCCTCTTCCACCAGGCCATCAGACTGATTAACTTACGCTGACACAATTGTATTTCTAAGTTATACTGACTGTCTGTTGTATATCTTACTGTACATAATACTTATTACAAATTACAATAATTTACACATTGTACATTTAGATGGAGACATAACAGAAAGATTTTTACTCCTCGTGTATGTGAAGGATGTAAGAAGTAAAGTCAATTCAATTCAAAAAGTTTGGTACAACATTGCATTCCAAAGGCCTTTACTGTGTTGTAACGTTCTGCAAGCTAACATGAAGAATATTTGGAAAATCTAATGACATGATGTGAGGCTGCAGCAGTGCAAATTGTTACCATGGAGATGAGAGACAATCGGAATAGAATAAATGCTTTAGAGACAGGCATTTTATTACTGTTAAATTCTAAAGTTGTACTCTTTATTTTTTTTTCATTAGGAACTTTTAACTTACAAAACAATAGATGTAGAAAGACAAAAGTTTAGAAAAATCATTTCTATTAAAAAAAAATCAGATCACAGGATATGAAATCCAGATTGGTTGACATACCAAGACAGTACGGGATTGCACCCTGATTCAATGTGCTGTAAATACCAAGCCACATTTGCTAACACACAAAGTGCCCTAATCTAACATTTAGAACCTGCTACTGAACATCCAACATAACGATACGATCCACGAGCAGCTCCAGCCACACTCCTTGCTACCACGTGCCTTCAAAGGGCTCATGGCACTATCTATAAAAAATCCCAAAACAAAAAAATAAACTCATGCATGTGCTTAAAACAATTTTTTTCTCTTCTTGAGTGGACATTTCTCCAGCCCCATTTACACAGGCATTTACATAAATATTTGCAAATCCGGAATGAGGATTGAAATTTGGAATGTTCCTCCTAAAATATTTTGTGCTGTCAGCCTAACTATTCTCACACAGTGATTGTTCTGAAACTCAGACTAATAACGTTCTGCTGGTTAATATCGCTGAGTAGCATTTAAAAATGCACTCCTATTCACATAACTTTTTACACGGCTGTACAACATCAGCCACGTTAACAACATTGGACTTATTCAACACCGAGTAAAAAAAAATTTTAAAACCTTTGAATTGTAAAATTAACACAGCGGCGAATCTCATCCGGGGAAACCAGTATGCTTGTTCCAGTCTGGAATTAGCTGAGGAGCTTTATACGGAAAATAATGACAGGTACCTCGTCCACAATGGTGAAGCTGGTTTCTATTTACCTCGTCTTTTGCAGCTTTCAATCAGTTCAAACGGTCAAATCTTGACAAGCTCCCGGATTTATTCTGTGCGCCAACTGGACTGGGTACAAGCTGGTGCTTTCTTCCCCGTCCCAGACCCACCACATGCATCTGATTTCTGGGCACCTCCCATTGCGGTTGTGAGGATAACAGATGCCAAAAAAAAAGACCAATCGTTTACTTGGCTGCCCTAGGACCAACTGAAATCTAACCAGTTGGCCTTGTTATAATTTCCATTTAATGACAAAAGAGGTCTCCTCAGGATGGTATTGAAGCCTTCCCCTCCCCTCCCCACCCCCCTGCCTGTGTATCTGGGGCTTTCCAAATGCAGGGCAGTAAACGATAGGAGGGAACTTGGACGACACCTCCTTGCGGACCTGGTAACAAAAGGCCTGAGTAAAACCTTGTTTTTATAAAAACAATGACATAAAAGAAACCAGACAATTTTTTTTAAAAAAACAATCTTCATGTATATATTACATTATGAAGTTCACAAAAATGTACACTAGTATATATGTGTTCTTTTTAAAATCTGCTGGTTAAGAACAGTTCGTATTCACAGATGCAAAGAGCAGTCAGCACCATCACAGTCTTGTGTTGTTTGAATCCAGAAGGTGACAGTCCTTGACATCAAGTTGTAAGGTGACAGTGGGTATTCACAATAAAGACTGTGTCTCCTCCAGGCTTAATACATGCTCGTCTCAGCTGCCGCAGTATAGAGTGCAAGTGCGTGAAGGGAATGAAGACAGTCCTCACAAACGAAAAGTACAACATACAATATACCTGTCAAAGTCTTAGATACAATTCTCTTTGTACCAATTATTGTAGTGTTCACGACAATGGAAACATTTAAATTAATATATTTTCAAAAAATATCAAGCCGTCTACAAGTAGGCTATAATCTAATTTAAAAATAAAACTAACATGAATGAGAGTCTAGGAAAACTAGTCAGGTATGCAACAAGACTTACCAAAACGAACAGGAGGATTTAAAGCGAACACTGGGAAACAGAATGTGTAATTATTACAGAGCGATGTTGCTGTTGAGGAGAGATGTCTAGCTTAGGCAGTAGACTGAAATGTCTAACAGGTTACAGCAGGTCACAGATTAACCAAAAGCTATCAACCCCTTATATTAATGCAGCAAATGGGGGTTCAGAAGAGGAGTACATTTACGGTAAATTTCTATTTAACACGTACGAAAAGGTAGCAAATGCAATTTTCCAATGCAGCTGACAGATGGGTTTAATGCTGAAGCAGCTATTGAGAACTGTATTCAGGTCGACAAATGGGAGAATTCTACATTCCTTACAAGACAATTCCGCAAACGGGGAATTATAATCTGTCACCGGGGAACACATGGGCAGTGTGTTCTGTTAGAGGTAGGAGCACATCATGAAAACGAGAAGGGGAATTATTTTAAATAAAGATAAAGAAAAAATTCTTAAAGACTATCTTCAGCACCCCTCCCCTCGCATCAAGAACTTTTTTTGAATATTGTAGTTCAATATAACTATTGCTTCATAGATCAGACACAACTTAAGAATGCTCACTGCTGGCATCATGTGGCAGAACGTTAAAATTACAATCCCTATTTTGGATATTCTTGTTTAAAGCTTGACTTTAAAAAAAATTACAGGCCTCAATACTTTCCCAAAAAGATGAGCCAAATCTTCTATAAAAAGGTAAAAAGAACTACAGCCCTTTCCATTGCTCTGACATGTAGACAACACACAAAATGAAACTAATCAGTCCATCTCTGCCACAATGGACTCCCACCAGTACACATATAACCAATATTTGTCCCTAAGTTGCTTAGATCTGAAAGATGAATCTTAGAGGATGTGCAAAACGAGTCCTTTTCGGATCATTCAGAATCCAAATTGTTCAGTAATTTGAATTCAAACACATTTATAATGGCATAGAGGGGAAATTGTAATCTCAATCTGAGTAAGCAAGTTAATTAAAAGCAGACAATAATCTTTTCAATAATCCTGATTTATGCAAAATGTGAAGATAAAAACAGTGCTCAAGTCGTTTAAAGGATTCTCTGAGTACAGAGTTCTTTCCTATGGCACGGATTGATAGGATAACTTTAACAAGGTAAATCTCCCCCAACCACTTCACAGTGATACTATCAGCCAACATTTGAGACTAACGAGCTTACCCAAGGTTTGGTCAACACAAGATTTCAGACAACTAAAACAGAGATGGAGAGGTTTAAAGCATTAATTCCAGAGCTTAGGTCTTGAGACAGACGGAGTTACAGCCGTGTACAGTGAAAGAGCAGAAGGCCGGAATTAGAGGATTACAGCTGTGGGCACAAAAGAAATCATGGAAATTTGAAGGCCGGAGACTAGATGCTGGGAAAGGCAGTTTCATGGATTTTATGTGGCGCAAATTAATTTTAAAATAAGAGTTTTCATTAGGGGGTGAAATCAAGATGCTGTTAATCCACAAGCGGACGTTGGCAGAACATTGCTCCAAAAGGCTGCGATGGACGGTGAATTCAAGCTTTGCACTGAAAAGGAGATGCACCAGATGGCGGATACCGGGACCTGGAGCAACGCAGAGAATGCTAGAGGAATTCAGCACATCTGCATCTTGCAGAAAATTAATGGTCTTGAACTGAAATGGCCGACTGCAATATTTCCCCACACAGACCCTGCCTGGCCTACTGTCTTCCTCCAGTGATTTAGTTTTTAAAGGAGGAGGGGAAACAGTGGAAGAGGTATCAAAGGATCCGGAGAAAATGTAGAAATAACTAAGGAAGGTAATTTCAGTTTTAATCGTGGAGTTAATTGGTAGGATCCTGCTCTGTAATTTTGACACCCAGCCATTTGGGACATTCGCACCAACTATCGACTGCAGTAGAAACCATAGACAAAATGAACTACAGAGGAAGACTCAAGGGGAAAAATACTTAGTTTGGGGGCTGCACTAGTGCGAGATTTTATTTTAATAAATCCTCCTGCAGCAACTACCAATCAGCTGGAGGAACACAGCAGGTCAAGCACCAAAATCCCATCCATGGGGTGGTGGTAGTGGAGAGGTGGGGGTACAGGGGAAGAGAATTGTTAATGTTCCTGGTCAGGATTTGATCCCGATTCAGGGCCTCGTCATAAATGGTCAACAATTTCTTCTACCAAACCACACACCCCACCAGATGGTGCACAACTTGCTGAGTTCCTTCAGCAGATTGTTGCTGCAGATTCCAGCATGTGCAATCTCTTGTGCCCCTGACTTCACATTCCCTCCTGTTCACTACTACCAACAGGCAAACTGGATTTTAACTGAGGGGCATCTTGAGGGTGTAAAATAAAATGTTACGTCTTACATATTCGTGTGGACTTAGACAATGGTGAGCTTTCGATTAATTGAATCTTTAGCACCGACTTTGTATTACAGATCTTGCCCGAAATGTGTTGAGACAAAGTTTATTAGTCTGAAGCTCCACCTAAAACCAGTGTCGAGCTGGAAAAAAAAGAACACATACAGTTCCAGTGCTTGTGAAAAAGCCGCTGATTACAACCTTGTCTCAGGACTGCAAAGGAAATTGGACGCAACACAAAACCAGTCGCACAATCCGAAAGGGTAAAAGGAGATTTTAAAAAACCTTCAAAGCAAGCACTAGCCGTACCTGTTAGGTGTGCTCAGGACTCGTTTACAGAAACCCATATAGCTCTTGTGCATCTAAGTGGATTACAGATGCAGGGGACAAAGTTACAACTAACATGTGGGTCCCAGACGCAGGGACCAGCCCTTCTCTCATTGATGTGTAAAGATTTGCATTCAGCACAGACTCACAGATGAGTGGACTTAGACTCACATTAGAAAAAAAACAGTGATCTCTCTGGATTCAACGCCAGCACTTCTGCATCACAGTTAAAACATTCACTGGGTTTATCATTGCTGATCCAGTTTATTGCTGAGATATGGTTCAAATTGTGCCTTTTTGATAATACCGATAGAATGCAAAAGGTTTGCATATGGGGATCTGCTCTGGGACCCCCTGCTCTTTGCGATTTTTATAAATGAAGTTGAAGGGTGGGTTAGCAAGTTTGCAGATGATACGAAGGTTGGCGGTGTTGTGGAGTGTGACGAAGGTTGGCGTGGGTTACAATGGGGCATTAACAAGATGCTGGGCTGGGCTGGGAGAGTGGCAGATGGAGTTCAATCCGGAAAAGTTCACTTCACTTTGGAAGGCAGCTTACAGGGCTAATGGCAGGATTCGTCAACAGTGTGGAGGAATAGTGGGATCTTGGGGTTCACGACCATAGATCCCTCAAAGTTGCTGTGCAAGTTGAGAGCGGTTAAGGCGGCTTATGGTGCGTTGTTCTTCATTAGTCGGGGGAATTGAGTTCAAGAGCCATGAGATAATGTTGCAGCTCCATAAAATCCACATTTGGAGAATTGTGTTCATTTCTGGGTGCCTCACTATAGGAAGGACATGGAGGCTTTACAGAAAGTGCAGAGGAGATTTACCAGGATGCTAACTAGGTTAAAGAGCATGTCCTATGAGGACACGTTGAACAAGCTAGGGCTTTGTTCTTTGGAAAGGCGGAGGATGAGAGGTGACTTGATTGAAGCATACAAGATGATCAGCATTTTCTGAGATACTCAAACCATCCCATCTGGCGCCACGGTCAAAGTCACTTAGATCACATTTCTTCCCCATTCTGATGTTCGGTCTGAACATCTGGACAGCCGGAGACTTTTTCCAAGGGCAGAAACGGCTAATACAAGTGGGCAAAACTTTTAAGTTATTGGGAGGAAAGTGCAGGGGAGGATGTCAGAGGTAAGTGATGGGTGCATGAAATACACTGCCAGGGGCAGTGGTAGAGACAGACACATTAGCTAAGATAGGCACATGGATGACAGAGAAATGAAGGGCAATGTGGCAGGGAAGGGTTAGATTGATCCTGGAGTACGAGAGAAGGTCGGCACATCACTGTGGGCCAAAGGGCCTGGACTGTGCTGTACTGTTCTATATTCTGCATTGGCATCGTTGCTTGTCGAGAGCGCTGCAGTTGCCGCGAGGCAGAGAAGGGACATACAGAGGGTGAATAAAGAATACAGTGCTTTTACTGCTGAAGTAGTCAGCCATGTAACAAGCAGCCCGTGCGGTCTGAATCACCTTACAAGAAGCAGAGCAAAAGGCATTAAACCTGTTCAAACCGGCTGCATGAAGTGAAAGTGGATATTGAAAACAAATAAAGCTCAAGGAGTTTTATGGTAGAAAGCATGAGGGGGAAGGAGTGATTAAGATGAGATGCTTTGCAATGCAATAATGAACATGGGGGAAGTTAAATTGGGAAGTGAAATTAAACGTCTAGTCTCCACAAACACTGAACTGCCTTCTCTACGTTCACTGGCCACTTTATTAGGTACACCTGCTTGTTAATGCAAATGTCTAATCAGCCAATCACATGGTACAACTCAATGCATGAAAGCATGCAGACACAGTCAAAAGGTTCAGTTGTTGTTCAGATCAAACATCAGAATGGGAAAGAAATGTGATCTAAGTGACTTTGATTGTGATTGTTTTGACTTTGAGTTTGATTATTAGTGCCAGACGGGGTGGCCTGAGTATCTCAGAAACTGCTGATCTCCTGGGATTTTCATGCACAGTAGTCTCTAGTGCAGGGGTTCCTAACCTGGGGTCCATGGACCCCTTGGTTAACGGTAGGGGTCCCTGAGATATAAAAGGTTAGGAACGCCTACTCTTGAGTTCACAAAGCATGGTGTGACAAACAAAAAACATCCAATGAGTAGCAGTTCTGTGGGTGAAAACGCCTTGTAATGAAAAGGTCAGAGGAGTTTGGCCAGACTGGTTCAAGCTGATAGGAGGGCAACAGTAACTCAAATAACAGTGGTGTGCAGACGAGCATCTCTGAATGCACAACATGTCGAACCGTGAAGTGGATGGGCTACAGCAGTAGACGGTCGTTCCGGTTTCCACTCCTGTACCTAATAAAGTGGCCATTCAGTGTGTTGTCTAACGATTGCACTTTAAGCTGTCGGACGGAGGATAAGAAAAGGACGTTGGCTGAGATCTATTTCACAGACATGGCACAGTGTCTAGTTTGAGTGAGTGCTTTCAGGACAGAATAAAGACGGAGAGATAGATTTTTAATATCTTGAAACCACTCACGTGCAAAAACAAACAACAAGTTCAGTAATATTGAAAACCCTGATGAAACTATACCTAAATTAGCTGCTGTACAGTACAAAAAGTCAAGAAACAAAAGGTATTTCATTAATCCTTCACTAACCTAGTACCAAAACCCAAGAGCAGTTCTTGGTTCTGAACTGCTAACACAGCGACTAACACACGCTTATTTCCCTTCTCTGATGCTGCACTCCCATTGAACAAGCGTATCTCCTGCGCATCCCGCATCACCCGGATCTGACTGACAGCACGCACACAACTTCGTGCAAGAGTCACCGAGACCGGCACCAATCCAGTCCTGGGATACTGCCACCATCACACCAGTTAACTGACCCCATCAACGAGCACAGGAACTCCTAAACACAAGAGATTCTGCAGAGGCTGGAAATGCAGAGCAACTCACACAAAATGCTGGAGGAACTCAGTAGGTCGGGCAGCATCTGTGGAAGGGAAATAAACAGTCAACATTTTGGGACAACCTCCAAGAGGACCACAACCATGTCGTGGTTTGGAGACTTGTGTGCTTCAATGACTTGGAGAGCTATGCTGGCTGGAGTCAGGACTTTATGCTTTGGCTCTTGGTAGGGTCACCCAGGCCAAACAGGTCAAAGGGTAGAGGTCAGACTAAGAGTGGTCCACTGGTCCTCCAGGTTCAGGGGCTCAGCCCACGGCTAACAACCCTGACTGGTGAAACAAAACTGTTAAGGAAATGGCAATGAAGAATCCAATAATCCTCCTGCATCTGAGAGTGACGGTATTCCCAAGTCTCCACCTGGGACTTGCATGACTGACCGTAGTGAAAACAGAGAGGAAGTTACTGACACAATGAAGGATGCCCTGAACCCCATCACAGATGAAGGACCACCATTGCTGCCTGAAATGCCAGAAATTGGGGGACGAGACCCTTCATCAAGACTGCCTCAGCAGATTATTCCCTCCATAAATGCTGCCTGACCTGCTGAGTTCCTCCAGCATTTTGTGTGTGTAACACAGGAACTCTAGCCGTCTATGTTCAACCCCTCTGGAACAACCGGCCTTTGAGGTACACTTCTCTGAAAGCTCAGTGGACATTTAAACTTTTTACTTTACAGGCGACTGGGCAGTCAAATGTTGCATTTCCTATTTTGTTCTGAACAATGTCCCCTGCATCTTACAAAACCCTTACTGTGAACCAAAATATAGTGAACACAGAGGTCTCACAATTTTCAGAAGCAAAAACCAGTAATCTACAATACTCACACACAAGATCACATTGAATAAAAATGATTTAATCTCCCACATTTATTTCAAAAATTCTTAATTTACATTTACAGAGCTGCATGATCAGCTACACATACACTGCCTTAGTGGCAGAGTTCTTTTGTCCATAATACTAACAATTCCTACTCTTGTATAAAATCCAGCAGCCTCATTACGGAACCATTAGTGCGAAATCACTTCACCCACGTTTGCTCCCAACACTCACGTGTTTTGAATCTGGCCGGGGTTTCACTTTACCATAGAAGGTGACTTCCTCGCGGGCTGCGTGGAGGAGCTGCTGGTGTCCCTGGCAAGCGGACTGGTGCTGTGACAGTAACTCATCACAACGCAAGTCTTTCTGGTGGAAGTGTGAAGTCACGTAGCGGGAGCAAAAAGGACAAGGCTTCCCTGTTGCTCTGTGACTTTGGCAGTCAGTCGTAGAGGGTCTGCTGGAGCCTGTGCTAAGTAGTGAACATTCAGTGTGATAGGCCGGACAGCCCCTGGATCATTGCGTGAACACAGTCAGTGATCGGCCCCACGGGGGAACGTCTTTTACATTGGGAAAATGCTGAAACCTGTGTACCTGCATCACTGAATGAACCAAGTGGCAAACAAAGGCACCTTCTGGGAGATGGAGGATGAAGATGAGAGTGCGAAATGGTGGCATTGAAAGACCAACTAGTAACACAAATTACGAGACAAAACCTACAACAATGGAAATAATATCCAGAGAGACCTGACGGCAAGACTGTTAATATAGCAGACAGCCATATCACCTGCTTGGGGCAGATAGACACTTTGAAAAGACCACTTTTTTAATTGACAAGTACAGAATTAAACCCTACCATTGTATGCATAGGAAAGCTATATACGCTTCAGTAAACGAGCCCTAGGGCATTTTGTGTAGCCCACATGAGAACACAACAGCGTTTAATCAGCCCCAACGTGAATCCCGCCGGACGATGCCTGGTGGCTTCAGAGGATTCCAGTAAAGATTTATATTCAGGGGAAGGTCAGTCTCCTGTTCTTTTCTGTATTCCGAGTTGGCACCTGAGGTTCAGAATGCATTTTTGAGACAAACTCCACATTGCTCCGCACGGTTCTTTGAGTGTAAAAGAGAATATAGGCCTGGGTCTTGCAAACTTCCTCCACACTGCACACATTTAGCTTGGAGTCATTACAGTGGACCCAAAATCCTAAAGAGGAGACAGAAAAGGGTATTACAGGTTGTAAAATAAAGCATTAGTGTATTTATTTTATTTAGAGATACTGTGCAGAACAGACCCCTCTGGCAGCCCCGCCAACCTAATCCATAGATTTAACCCCACCCTAATCACAGGACAATTTACAATGACCCATTAACCTACTGACCGGTATGTCACTGCAATGTGGGAGGAAACCAGGGCACTCAGAGGAAACCCACATGCACACAGGAAAAATGTACAAACTTCTTGTTTTACAGAGGACGTCAGAATTGAACTCCAGACTCTGACGTCCTGAATGCAAGAGCACTGTGCTACCTGCTGCACTATTTTGGCACCCACCTTATCTTTAATTAAAGGGCATAAATAGCTGCGTAATCCAGTACATATCCTGTTTGCTGTAAAGCTCCTTCCCTGTTTTCAGTAATAATATTTGTTCATTAAATGTCAGTGAAATAACTGGATAATCTGTTGTATACTGTGCATTCTCCAGGAACCTTCCCAGCCCAGTAGGTCGTGGAGCTATACAGCTAGTAAACAGACCTAACTGGTACATGTCGACCACCATGCTCCATCCAATTAGTCCCATTTCCCAGTACTTGAGTCCATAACCTTCTAAATCTGTCTGTCTTCTAAACCTTTCCAAACCATGTACCTGTCCAATTATCTTCTAAATCTGTCCAACTGTCTTCTAAATCTTTCCAATCCACATACTGTCCAATTGTCTTCTCAACCTTTCTAATCCAAATATCTGTCCAACTGTCTTCTAAACCTTTCCAATCCACGTGCCTATCCAATTATCTTCTAAATCTGTCCAACTGTCTTCTAAACCATTCCCATCCATGTACCTGTCCAATTATCTTCTAAACCTTTCCAATCCATGGACCTGTCCAACTGTCTTCTAAAGGTTGCTATTGTACCTTAAGTAATACACACAGTCAAGGCTTCAGGAACAGCTTCTTTGCACCTGCCTTCAGATATCATGAACATTACATCAGTATTTCCCTCTCTTTTTGTACTACTTATTTTTGTACACAGTACTGTGCAAAAGTCTTAGGTACATACTGTACATTGCTAGGGCACCTAAGACTTTTGCACAGTACAGCATTTGTCAACATGGAGCGGAGAGCGAGTTTGTAAATCTGGCAGGAGCAAAGGATGTTGGGAATGGCGAGGGTGGAGCACCAGGAGAGGGGTGTGGGACAGGTGGCAGAGAAAGAGTGCCAGCGGCGGTGGGGGGGGGGGGAGAGGGTGCAGCCCCAAGACATCAAGGCATCAGGCAAGCGAGGTCATTTGATTCCAAACAATTGGTTTATTGATCATCACAGAACGTCTCTCTGGTGCTTCCCGCTCCCCGTCCTCTCCCGTCTCCTTTTCCCAACCATGATTCCTGTCTCCCTGCCCGCTTCCCACTCTCAGTCCACAATAGAGACCCATATCAGAATCAGGTTTACCATCACTCACATATGTCATTGAATGTCTTTTTTTGTGGCAGCAGTACAGTGCAATACAGAAAATTACTACAGTACCGTGCAGGACTTAAGCACACTAGCTATATACATGTAAGATTTTTGCACTGTACTACTTAATGTAATTTATAGTTTTATTATGTATTTCAATGTGGTGCTGCAAAACAATAAATTTCACAACATATGCTGGTGATATTAAACTGGATTCTGATTCTGATTAAGTTGTACCGTAAATAAGTTGTTATTTTACAAGAATGATCCTAGGAATGAAAGGTTTAACATATGAGAAGAGTTTGATGTTTCTGGACCTGTACTCATAGCGGTTTAGAAGAACGAAGAGGGATCTCATTGAAACCTATCGAATACTGAAAGGCCTAGATAGAGTTGACATGGAGCGGATGTTTCCTATGGTGGGGCAGTCTAGGACCAGAGGGCACCGCCTTAGAATAGGAGTACATTCCATTAGAACAGGGATTTCTTTAGCCAGAGAATGGTGAATCTGAGCCACGGACAGCTGTGGAGGCCAGGTCACTGGGTATACTTAAAGCAGAAGATCATAGGTTCTTGATTAATAAGGGTGTCAAAGTTATGGGGAAAGGCAGGA
The DNA here is from genome assembly GCF_963921235.1 of Mobula hypostoma. Lineage (NCBI taxonomy): Eukaryota > Metazoa > Chordata > Chondrichthyes > Myliobatiformes > Myliobatidae > Mobula > Mobula hypostoma. The sequence goes on along the minus strand of NC_086109.1, from coordinate 9,028,978 downwards.
AAATGGAGTTGAGAGGGACGATTGAATAGCGAAGCAGACTCAGTGGGCTGAATGGAATAATTCTGCTCTTATGTCTTATGGTACATGTCTCAAACATATCCCCTGGCAGCTCACCGCACATAGATACCATCCTCTGTGTGAAGAACTGGTCTCTCAGGTCTCTTTTAAAATGTCTCCGCTGAAACATTTTGCTCTCTATTTTTGATTCCAAAACCCTGGGAAAAGGACTGTGCGTTCACCCTATCTACACCCTCATGATTTTATACTAATTTATAAAAATTTCCTCTCAGTCTGTTTGGCTCCAGGGAATAAAGTTCTTGCCTCTCCAACCTCACTTGATAGCTTTAACACTGGATGATCACCGCCTCCCATAAAAGATTAGGTTTACATGAATATCAAAACGTACAGTGAAATGCATCAAATTAAATAATTGAGGACTGTGCTTGGCAGGCTGCAATGTCGCCAACACAGCCTACAACGTACTAATGCTAACCTGTAGGATTTTGGAATGTGGGAGGAAACCGGAGCACTTGGCGGTCACGAGGAGAACGTACAAACCTCTTACAGGCAGTGGTATCGCTGATCGTTGGCACTGTAACGCGTTGTGTTAACCCCTGCACTGCCGGGTCACTGCTTCGTCCCGTGCCACTGAGTGCCCGGGTAGTGCCTGCAGGCTATCGCTGATAGGGATGGGAATGGAATCAGGGAGATCAGGACATCAGATTGTCTGCTTGCCTTGGTTCCAATACCACTTAGTGGATTTGGTAAAGAAATCCCATCTTTGCACGGTAATGCATTTTGTGAAAGTGAATGGCAGCATCATTTGATGTGAGGTAAAATGGACTTTGAGGCTGTTTTACACTTTAGATAGGACATATGGTCTGGGTCCTGGTCAATGGGATGAGGCAGGGTCATAATTTGGCATGAGCTAAAGGGCCTGTTTTCGGTGCTGTACAGCTCTATACTTTATACTTTATTGTCGCCAAACAATTGATACTAGAACATACAATCATCACAGCGATATTTGATTCTGCGCTTCCCGTTCCCTGGATTACAAATAATAAATATTAAAAATAGTAAAAATTAGTAAATATAAAAATTTAAATTATAAATCAGAAATAGAAAATAGAAAAATGGGAAGTAAGGTAGTGCAAAAAAACCGAGAGGCAGGTCCGGATATTTGGAGGGTACGGCCCAGATCCGGGTCAGGATCTGTTCAGCAGTCTTATCACAGTTGGAAAGAAGCTGTTCCCTCCTGAGCCTTCTCCCGGAGGGAAGAGGGGCGAAAAGTGTGTTGGCTGGGTGGGTCGTGTCCTTATGACTTTTGTTTAAAATTCCAGCTGAGGTACATCCTCTTTAGGGTCAATTTTACTGATGTGAATAATAACCCTGATTCTGATTCTGACAGGGAACGTGGTTGGAAGGCGAGAGCATCTCCAAAGGTGGAATCTGGCCTCGGAAAAGCCAGGCACCTGCCTCGGGGCTGTCAATGTTCGCCCTCAGGCCCAGGCATCTGCAGATGCTGGAATCTGGAGCAGCAAACAGCCCACTGTGGGGATCTTAACAGGTCGAGCAACACCTGCTGTGTCATGACACAGGGTTTCGAACCTAAATGTCGACCCCCTCCTCCTGCCCCATTCTGACCACCTGGTGGGGGGGGGGGGTTCGATGCACAGGACCGGAAGGGGGGTGTAAGCTCAGTCAGCTCCATCGCAGGCGCATCCCTCCCCACCATCAAGGACATCTTCAAGGGGAGGTGATCAAGAAGCTGCGTCCAGCAGTAAGGACCCTCACTATCCAGGACACGTTCTCTTCTCATTACTACCATCAGGGAGGTGGTACAAGACCCAAACACAGTGTTTTAGGAACAGCTTCTTCCCCTCTGCCATTAGGTTTCTGAACAGTCCGTGAACATATAAACACAACCTCACTGTTCCTCTTCCGCACACTTATTTTGCAACTTAATAGTCATCTTTTTTTATCTCTTGCGTTGTACTGCTGCTGCTAAACAATAAATTTCACGACATATTGTTAGTGATAATAAACCTGATTCTGACAGAAGCTGTTTAACCCGCTGAGTTCCTCCAGGGGAACGTTTGTGACTCCAAGCCCAGTAACAGGGGCCAAGTCAGAATCAGAATCAGGGCAGTACACTAGCGCAATGTTTTACAGCATCAAATCCCACCGCTGTCTGTACAGAGTTAATACATCTCATCGTGACCACATGGGTTTCCTCTGGGTCAGAGTGCACTAGAGCACAGAAACAGGCCCTTTGGCCAATCTAGTCCGTGCCCAACTGTTATTCTCCCTAGTCCCATCGATTATACCCCTCCCATCCATGTACCTATGCAAATTTCTTTTAAACGTTGCAATCGAACCCACAGCCACCACTTCTGCTAGCAGTTCTTTCCATCCTTTGAGTGAAAAGCTTCCCTTAAATATTTCACCTTTCACCCTTATCCTATGACCTCTAGTTCGAGTCTCACCCAACCTCAGTGTAAAAAGTTTTGATTACATGTACCCTATCCATACCCCTCATAATTTTGTATATCGCTATCCAAATCTCCCCCCATTCTCCGACACTCCAGGAAACAAAGTCCTCGCCTATTCAACCTTCCCCTATGACTCAAGTCCTGACAACATCCTAGTAAATTTTCTCTGCATTCTTTCAATCTTATTTATTTCTTTCCTGAGGTAGGTGACTAGAAATGCACACAATACTCTAAATTTGGCCTCACCAACGTCTTATACAACTTCACCATCCCGACTCCCGTACTCAGTTCTGTGACTTATGAATCCAAGGTGTGAGGGGATCCAGGAGTGCCCCTATTAACTGTTTGGAGAGAGACATTTATCATTGATGGTTTGTTTGGAAAGGAGAGACAGACAGTTATTTACCACCAATATGTTGCTTTTGAAAAGGAGAGAGAGAGAGATGAAGATTGATGGTTGGACTGTCACTTTAAGGCATTGGAAGTAACTTTGGATTTCTACTGAGTTTGGAGTTGGAGACAGCACCGAGCAGCTCGTAAGTTGCTATGGTGACCGAAGGCGGTGTTATTTAATGGACACTCGATGTTATGATTTTCAGCAGGTTGTTGACATTTCTTCAAGGACTTGTTGCCTGCTTGCATTTCTTTGCAGACAAAGGAAGGAGGAACTCTTTGAATGACAGGTGATGCTCAGCCTGGTGAAATAAATGGGAGGTCAGATGATACAGACCTCAGACACATGATCTGGACACTGAATGAGCATTGTTGTGCCCACAGAGAAAGTGGGTTTTGGAGGATCGATCAGGCGGATCGATCCAAATTGCTATTCCACTGCTAAGGAAGGGGTTGACCGGTGGGGAGTTGTCTATGTGTCCACCCTTGCCGGGGTGATAGCTCCACCACAGGAAAACCAGTCCCCCTGGTTAAAGTCACAGTCGGTGACTTGTAAAGGATTTTGGAGGACGACAAGAAGATCGACGGCATCAGCTCATCTGAAGACTCAACTCGTGTCTCTCTCTCTCTCCATCACTACTCAACTAAATACCACGAACTGAACTGAACTTTACTCAACATCATAAGACTGTATCTTTTTACCCCTAGACTTAAAGAAGCTTGGTTTTCATACATATATATTCCACACTTACTTTTATATATAATCATTGCTAATCTGTTTGACTTATGTACATTTATATTACTGTATTGCGTAGTTACTAATAAATATTATTAGTTCATAGCAAATCTGGACTCCAAAGTGTTTTCCATCTCTGCTGGTTCTTTATTCCCGTCACGGGGTCCGTGACAAAGGGCTCTAGTTCCCTCCCACATTCTAAAGATGTACAAGTTAGGGTTAGAAGCTATGGGACAAGCTATGTTGGCATTAGAAGCATGGTGACATTTGCGGGCTGCTCCCAGCGCATCCTCGGTCTGTGTTGGTCATTGATGCAAACAACAAATTTTATTGTATGGTTTGATGTACATGTGACAAATAAAGCTAATCTTTAAATCAGAATCAGGTTTATTGCCATGTTGTGACATGTGTTGTTTTACAGCAGCAGAACCGTGCAGGCATAACAACTCACTGTAAAGAAGGGAGTGAGATAGAGTTCATGGACCGTTCAGAAATCTGACGGAATAAGGGGAAGGCTGGCACAAACTGAGAAGGAAGCTGGATCTTCTGAGTTTGGCGACACACCGGGAAAAGGAACTCTGAAGATAAAGATTCTCACATGTACATTGAAACATCGAAACACACAGTGAAATGTGTTGCTTGCGTCAACGACCAACACAGTCCGAGGATGTGCTGGGGACAGCCTGCACATGTCACCATGCTTCCGGCACCAACACAGCATATGCCCAGAAGTCACTAACTGTTACCCACATGTCTTTGGAGTGTGAGAGAAACCAGAGCACCTGGAGGAAACCCATGCAGTCACAGGCGATGTTCCGTCTAGGTGTGCGCGTTCACATCTTCTGCTACTAGTGCATGAAGAAATTTAAACTGTGCACAAAAAAGTTGTCACCCTCTACCTCATAGGCACGTTGAGTATATTTCATGATTGTACACAATTGCATTTCCTTTTCTGGACGCTGTGGACAATGTGGAGTTTGCGATGATTTGTCCGCAGATTTTAGAAATGGATTATTTATACTGTTAAGCAAAGGCCATGAAGCGCATAAGAACTACTAGTTTGTTTAAAGAGGAATGGCTTATTATCCTTAGAATAGCTTCAGGTTTACTTCCACTTAAAAATTCAATGTGCACACGTTGTTGCACAGCGCAAGAGTTTTGCACCCCTGGCCATTACAAATTAGAGGGAACGTTGGTCACAGGGAGAACTTTACAGACAGTGGTGGGGATAGAACCCAGGCTGCTGGCACTGTAAAACGTATCTCTAGGCCACCGTGCGGCAATAGCTCCAAAGTAGCTTTAGCATGGACGCATTTACAATTTCCTGGTGGCAAACTGACCTCCCTCGGTGTTGTAGCAGTATGCAGTGTAATGTCCTGAGCCAAATCCTTTCCCATGATGCATCACCACAGCCGAGAGGTCATAGATGAAGCTTTCTTTGCCGAGAATGGAGGAAGAACCTTCGCAGCAGTAAGGCTCCATGTTTAACACCTGGTCGAAGCTGACGTGCACCCCTATCTTTTCACGATGGTTGCGCCCAGACCACCTAAAAACACAGTAGCTGCATCAAGAGGGAAATAAGGAACACGGGTACAGTACATCAATGCCCTGTAAAAACAACCTCACATTCTATACAAGATAACCAAAGTCAGTGTTTTACCATTTCCTTTAAATAAAACAGTCGATCAACTTAACCATGAAGAGCAGGAAGGTGAAAGGTCGAATCACGAGGTATTGACAAGACTCAACAAATTCTAGGGTCCTGAACTTCAGGGTGACCAATATCCTGCCAGGCAGATTTTATATTGCTACTGGGTGTCGTTTAAACTAGACTGGCAAGGGAGGTGGGATTCCAAGCATCAGGGAGGCAAATGAGAGGCTGGGAAGTGCCTGGGAAATCAGTGGGAGTAAGTCAACATGACAGGCAAGGAGAATAGCCAGTAGCTAAGGAACCTCTGTTGGAGTAAGTGGCACTGATTTCAAAGTGTGGAAGTGCCACAGGTAAAGTGTCTGATGAACTGAGGGCTTGGATAGCTATAAGGAACTGGGATATTATAGCCTTTATGGAAACCTGGCTAAGGATCATTTATTATTTTTACTGAGATACAGCGCAGAATTGTCTTCAGTTTTGCTTGCCCTGCTACATGAAAGATGTTACTAAGCTGGAAAGAGTGCAGAAAAGATTTCCAGGGATACTGCCAGGACTTGAGGGACTGAGTTATAGGGAAAGGTTGGAGAGGTGAGGACTCTATTCTATGGAGCGCAGGAGACTGAGAGGTGATCTTACAGAGGAGTATAAAATCACGAGTTGGGATGAATACAGTATTTCTTTCCCCCGGGGTGGGCAAATCAAGAACTAGAGGGCACAGGCTTAAGGTGGGAGGGAAAAGGTTTTAAAAGAGACCCGATGAGCAACTTCTTCACAGATGGTGGTATCTATGTGGACTGAGCTGCCAAAGGAGGTGGTTGAGTCAGGAACACTGACAATTTTTAAAAGGCATTTGGACAGGTACTTGGGTAGGGAATGTTGAGAAGGTTGTGGGCCAAACACAGGCAAATGGGACCAGCTTGGACAGGGGAATCTTGGTTGGCATGGACTAGTTGGAACAGGAGGTCCATTTCCATGTTGTATGACTCTATGATGTAGAACTAAATCAAAATCTTCATGCAACCCATCCTTGAATTAATTTTACTTAGAAATTGGATTGTGCTGTGATGTGGCTTGGCTTCTCCCTGCTCTTTCAGTAACAGCATTCTTAAAGTAGACACTCCCTTTTCTCACTAAAAGCACATCCATTAGAGCAGAAGCCATAGGAGCAGAACCAGGCCATCAAGTCTGCTCTCCATGGCTGATTTATTAGCTTTCTCAACCCCATTCTCCATGAAACCTTTGATGCCCTAACTACTCAAGAACCTGTGAACCTCCATTTTAAATATACCCAATGATATGGCCTCCACGGCCACCCAGGGCAAAGAATTCCACAGATTCACCACCCTCTGACTAAAGCAAGGCTTTTTTACACCCACAATCTGAGTCTTGTAAATTGACATTTAATGCAGCAGAACATTAAGTACAGGTACTACTGTCAAGGAGTCTTCCCCAGTGGCTTGCCAAGTTGAACAGGAGGGGAGAGACACAAGTTACACAACTTATTTCAGGACCTCACAAAAATACACATGCATTACATGGATACACTAAAGCAGAACCAGAATACAGTCTGGATTTTTTCCTGAAGATCTGTGCAGCAATAAAGTGGCGTTCATTTTTGGGATTGCTAACAAATCAATGTTCAAGAGTTGCACGAATTGATAGGTACCAGAAGAATCCTTCGAAGCTGTAGCAAATTCATCCTACCTGAATCGTTTAAGGTGCAAACGGAGGACCTGAGGTAGTCTATATATCATTAGCTGTTTTTGAGCTTCTGTCAGGACGAGAGGCTTTGGTGAGGATTTTCGCCGTTTCCCTGAAAGGTAACAGCAATATTATTTTTAAACAGCACAGGGTTAGGCCAAACGCCAGTATTTGGAGTACACTCCATCTCTGTTAATTAAAACGTTAATTCAGACTTTCAGTTAAATGCATCAAGTACTGAAGCCTTTTCAGATCATGGGTTATTCCAGACCTTTGGACAGTACAAGCTTCAGCTGTGTTTTTGAAATTAGCTCTGTCCCAAGGAAAGGTGGTCTGGTTGGCAGTTAGAAGTCTCGGACACATGGTGCTGAGTTCCCAGTCTTTTATTCAGACCCCACTTGGAGCACTGTGTTCAGTTCTAGTCACCTCACTACAGGAAGGATGTGGATACTATAGAGAGAGTGCAGAGGAGATTTACAAGGATGTTGCCTGGATTGGAGAGCGTGCCTTATGAGAATAAGTTGAGTGAACTTGGCCTTTTCTCCTTGGAGCAATGGAGGATAAGAGGTGACCTGACAGAGGTGTATAAGGTGATGAGATGCATTGATCATGTGGATAGGCAGGGCTGAAATGGCTATCACGAGGGGGCATAGTTCTAAGGTGCTTGTAAGTGGGTACAGAGGGGATGTCAGGGGTAAGCTTTCCACGCAGAGAGTGGTGGGTGCGTGGAATGCACTGCTGGTGAGGGTGGTGGAGGCAGGAACAATAGGATATTTTAAAAGACTCTTAGATAGGAACACGGAGCTTAGGAAAATAGGGGGCTATGCAGTAGGGAAATTCTAGGCTGTTTCTAGAGCAGGTTATATGGTCGGCACAACATTGTGGGCCAAAGGGCCTGTAATGTGCTGTAGATTTCTATTTTCTATGTTCAAACAATTGTAGGACAATTTAGTCTAGTGAGAATGGAAAGCAATGTGCTTAAGAAATTGCAAGTACTTGTTAAAAATATGGATTATATCTGTTCTTGAAGAGCAAAGTATCTCACATATGAAAATATACTCAGTGGCTACTTTCTTAGGTACTCCTGTATATCTGCTCATTAATGCAAGTACAGGTTGAGTACCTCTTATCCGAAACGATTGGGGCCGGAAGTGTTTTGGATTTTGGAATATATAGTGAGATTGACTGGGATTGAGGATTCCTATGCACAAAGCCAATTTCCTTTGATAAAAAAAAGTAAAAATGTTTCGATAAAATAATCAGCAATTTTAAAAGCTTTTACTGGCCAGACAAAAGGAAGGAATGGGATACAGCAGGGAACAGATAATCAACAGAAGAACAAGCTACATAAATGTTAATTGGATGGGTATTCCTTAAGGGAAATTGCTTTGAGGGATGGTAAATGCCTAACTACAATTTAACAAATCATATCGTGCCTAGATTGCATGTAGCTACTCAAACAGCTGAAAAGTTCTGGGGCCAGAAAAACAGGACAGGTTAGTTAATGGTAAGGAGTGGGTGCAGAGAAAAGACCGACTTATAGTGGGGAACCCTCATTCATTAAGGGCTAATTTTGGTAATGATTATGCTAGTGGTCATGGCCACATGATCTGCCTGTTCTTGGATAGCGTGGCCTCCGGCAAATCCTGTAAAATTATCCCCACAAGTTAAACTGGAATCTCTTGATCCAGAATATGAAGAAGAAGCTTATTTAAACATGCGGCCTTTACCCCTTGGGTATGAGGAAATAGAGATGAGTCCTGAAAAGGTGGACAAGGGATAAGGTTGATAGGATGATCGAAAAGGAGGGAACTGTGGAAGAAAATTAGATCTTGTTGTCAGCCTTGACTACCTCAGTATTTCCCAGGGGAAAGAAACGTTCGTGAGAAGGTGGAGTGCACGAGAGACTGGATGACACCGAATGGTGTGGTGCTGGTTGTGAGAGTGATGTGGAAGAGACACAATTGGAAAGAGAGGTGATAAAAATACAGCTCTCTTCTCGTTGGGAAGGATGTACAGGAGCCTTAGGTCCCACTTCCCCAGGTTCAGGGACAGTTAGGCGGAAGAATATTAAATTTTGTTGTCAATCTTGACTAGTTAAGTTTTATCCACCATTTTGGGTCATGAGGGTAACAGGATAAGACACAGACTCTGTCTTACCAATAATGAGGTATTGCTAACCTTTGTCCGAGTCCGTCTGGCTAATAGGGGAACTGAATGTGGACGTAGAGTTCTAATTTTGTGCACCGCACGGAAACATTTGTAGACTGGCTGATACTTAACAAGTGCTTCTTCAAATCGCTGACCAAGTATGTTTAGCTGTTGGCTTGTGCCCAAAATTTACTGTATACATTTAAGATGTAACTTGACATTGGCAAAGTCTTGAAACAGCTCTCCATGATCGCGTATTAAAGGGTTAACCGTATACTGAGGTCTGTGTCTTTATTTCTGTTTGATAACAAAGTAAGTCTCTTACAGTAAATTGGGGATGAAATTGTTTGAAAAGTCATTAACCTCCAACCATCAGGCTCCTGAACCAGTGTAGATAACTTCATTCATTTCGACACGAAAATGATTCCACAACCCATTTTCAAGGACTCTACAACTCATGTCATCAATATTATTAATAACATTGATCATAATTCCCCTTGTTTATTTAGGAAACTATGCACTTAATTGGGGCTGGAGATGGTTACCGAACAGTTTTCTAAATAGCGTCAGACACATGCACCTCTGTAGCCATTAGATACAGCACTGTGCTTAGAACGAACGGCATTTAAATAGCATCAGTTGCGTATGTTCATATTCAAAAAGCAGTGATTTTTGTCACTGTTAGTTGGCATGAAATAAGCAGCAAGACAGTTCAGAGTTGTTTTGCTCACTGTGGTTTCAAGCAGTCAGGCTTGGAGATGCCAGAAACAACTGGGAATGAAAATGAAACAATTTCACTGTTTTAACATCTATAGGAAGAGGCGCAGTCGACGTTTCAGGCCGAGACCCTTCGTCAGGACTGACGAAGGGTCTCGGCCTGAAACGTCGACTGCGCCTCTTCCTATAGATGCTGCTTGGCCTGCTGCGTTCACCAGCAACTTTGATGTATGTTGCTTGAATTTCCAGCATCTGCAGAATTCCTGTTGTTCACTGTTTTAACAAGTTAGTAATTATGAAGGTATTGACGAACATCTTGGATGTTACAATGAAAAGTAACCTTTGGAGGATGCAATCGTTGAAAACACTGTTCGAAGGCAGTCCATTACCTTCACTAGGTACCTGCGCTGATTTTGTTCATTTACAGTCAATCAAAAGAACAAAGCGACAGACACTGGATGAATTCCTCCACCGATAACTAATACACAGTTTTATAGTACTGTATAAGTATTGATAGTGTTCTAATTTGTTCTGTATTTCATTTAAATAGTAGTTTGTCTTTTTTTAATACTTTTTTTAAACTACTTCCATGAAACTTTGGCTAATTGGGGCAGCTGTTTTAATTGGACCAAAATGTACTGGTCACAATATGTCCCATTTAACCAGAACTCAGTATCTATTTTTCTGTATCTGCACAGTATGTCTTCTTTCACACACTGGCTGTTTGTCTTTACTTGTGTGTAGTTTCTCATTGATTCTATTGTGTTTCTTTGTAGCTACTGTGAATGAACCTCAGGGTAATATATGGTGACATCAAGATTCAAGATTGTTTAATGTCAGTAAAGTAGAACAAAATAATTGTTACTCCACATTCAATGCAGTACAAAAAACCCACAACAAGATAAAGAAAACTAAATAATAAAAAGATACACAATAAATACAAATACATAAGTTAGCTTATATACATAGATAGTATGTCCATAAAGTGATGCTAGTCTATACATAAGGTGACTCTAACAGGAAATTATAAGGTTGAGGTGGAGGGGTGGGTTAGTGGGTGGAGGTGTTGATCAGTTTTACTGCTTGAGGAAATTAACTGTTTTTGAGTCTGGTGGCCCTGGTGTGGATGCTACGTAGCCTCCTCCCCGTGAGAGTTGGACAAATGGAACACGAGGTGTGATCCTTCATGATCGCACCTTTCCTACCACCTTTCTGTATATATGTTATTGATGGTGAGTAGGTGGTGCCAGTGATGCTGTAATAATAGATTAGGGTAGATATGATAGATAAGATGGGTAGATAAGATAGATAATTTGTGCTGTTCTGTGCAAACTGCTTATTTTCCGTTTATTAGATTAGATTAGATTAGATTCAACTTTATTATCATTGTGCCGAGTACAGATACAAAGCCAATGAAATGCAATTAGCATCTGACCAGAAGAGCAAAAGAATAATTATTTATAAAATAACTGCAAATAAAAAGTAAGTGCTACAGCACACAAATATAAAAGTACTGAGACAGTACAATATGGGTACAATACTGCTTAGCGCTGTGATGTGAGGTTCAGCAGGGTCACAGCCTCAGGGAAGAAGCTCTTCCTGTGCCTGCTGGTGCGGGAACGGAGGCTCCTGTAGTGCCTACCGGATGGGAGAAGAGTAAAAAGTCCATGGTTAGGGTGAGATGCATCCCTGATAATGCTTTTCGCCCTGCCCAGGCAGCGTTTATGGTAGATATTCTCAATGGTGGGCAATTGGGTGCCGATAATCCGCTGAGCAGTTTTCACCACACACTGGAGTGCTTGGGTTACTGTTGAAGATAAGAGATAGGAGAATTGCGTGCCATCCAATTACGATGGTCGAATTAAGGGGAGGTTTCTCTGGTGAGGAACACTAAGGTTGGGCTTGGGGCTTTTGTTAGAGAGGGATGAAGAGAGAAGACGCCAGACAGAAGAGGTCGTAGGGTTCAACTTGGAGCAGGGCCGTGACTCGACGAAGCCTGGGGTGATCGATGGAGGATTGACATCGGGGAAACTGACAGCTCCAACTTGTGCACATTAGACTGTTTCATTAAAATGGGCCCTTTTTTTTTGTTCTTTCTTCAACTAACCCTTTAGTCAAATTAAGAATTATAAAGCTAAGTTGTTTAATTGTATGCGGTCTGTTATTTCGTGGCACTCATTTGTAACAGGGTAACAAATCACGCAGCATCCACACAAACAGGGGGTTTTGGGATGGGCTCGCACGTCAATCTCACACGTTTGGTGGGGCCGGAGATTGTTTTCCCTGGACTTACACAGTCGAGGAAACCACAATGTTCCATTACTTTGAAATCCTAAGATGTCGACAGGTGGGTTTTGGGGCCTCAGTTTCTGTAAACTTTGCCAGTATTTCAGTCAGGGTGTATTCTTTATGCTGACTTGCAAGGACCAAGTGGAGCTGACCTTTCTATACAGTAGCTAGAGCCTTTGAACTAGCTCTTTTAGCAGCTGTGGTAAGATAGAGACACTATAGATTGTGTTTCATCAAAGAAGTCGAATGACAATGGACTGAACAAATACACACAGTGTCACTTGGCTCCACCGATGCGTATGTTAAAAATAATTACCGCATGGCGCTTGCGATATACGTACATGAAAGTGAGCGGAAAACTCGTGCATCACTTACTGTTACACTGGTCGCAGGCGTAAATCCTCCCCTCCAGCGCCTCGGTTTCTGTAAACTTTGCCAGCATTTCTGTAAGGGTGCATTCTTTATGCTGGTTCGCACCCTTCTGAAGACAATGATATCGCTCTGGAAATTCCAGTGAAAGATCCCAAAATGGTTCAATTGTGTTGGATTTGTAGTTGCATGTCAGGCATGTGACCTGTGGCAAGGAGGAAAACAAAGATAAACCAGGTTCCAGACACTTACAATGCCAACTGACAACATCACAAGGCCATTCAATACACCAACACGTTAACATCAATAATCAAAAATCATCGTTAAAGACCACCCCATCCCAGACGTCTGTTCAATCTCCAGCCATCTGGTAGGAGATACAGAAACATCCTAGCCAAAACAGTAAGACTGAAAGATAGCTTCTTCCCGAGGGCTGTTGTGTAGCTGAATAATTCTACACTGCGGCTTGCCAATGGCCTTTGAGTGTTAGAGAGCAACAAAGTCACTTGTTGCATATAAATATGGGAACCTTTGTAACATTAAGACGTTCCACAAGCATTGTAAATATCTCTTTTTCATTGTCTGGAGTACCATCACAATCGTTGTCTTGACAATGACAATAAAGTTCTATTCTATCCCACTACCTCGTTTACTCCAACCCACGTTTTTTTCTGCTTCAGGTATTTTCTTTCAAAACTGTCAATCATCTCCCCACTAAATGGTGCTGGGGTGAAAGATTCCATGTATCTCAATGTCACAAACAACAAGATACAACATCCCTCCTCTGTTATTGACTGACCCCGTTACATGCATGATGTGAACAACTCCTCAACCAGAGTCCCTCCCATAAACATTTGGCAACTCCCCATCAACCCTCACCAATTTTTAACCAATGCACCATAGAAAACATCCTATCCAGATGCATTACAGCTTGGTACAGCAACCGTCCTGCCCATGACTGACTACATGACACCGGAGAGGGTCGTGAACACAGCTTAGCACATCACAGAATCCAGCCTCTCCTCCATGGTCTCCGCCTAGACATCTCGCTAGCCAACACAATCAAAGTCCTCACCAATCCGGATGTTCTCTCCTCTCCCCTCTTCCATCGGGCAGAAGATGCAAAAGCGTGAAAGCAGATATCACCAGGTTCAAGGAGAGCTTCTGAGCTATGAGACGGCTTATTAATACGCTACAATGGACTCTCGAGCTCACAATTACCTTGCACCTTACAGTCTTGCTTGCAGTGCGCTTTCACTTCCTCTGTAACTTCATTCTGCACTCGTATCACAGGTCCTGGTTATGTGACCACTGACGCCAGGCAGACAGTATTGATAATAACTGGGGCCACTGCCTATAAGGCAAGCCACTTGTGCAGAAAAATTTGCCAAGAACAATCATGGTCATGGAAAGATCATGATCACCCACGTCAATCAACACGGCACATAACGACAACAGCCCTAAACTGATATCTCAATTGCATATACAATTATGAAGAAGACATGCCAGCAACCATACTTCACCAGGAGTTTGAGGAGATTTGGTACATCACTAAAGACTCGGGCACATTTCTACAGATGCACTGTGGAGAGGACTCGAATTAGATGCATCACCTTCTGGTACGGAAGGACCACGGCACAGGATGGGAAAAGGCTGCAGAAAGTTGTTGCTTCCACCAGCTCCATCACGGGCACTAGGCTCCTCAGCATCGAGGACTTCTTCAAAAGGTGATAGCTCAAGAAAGTGGTATCCATCAATAAGGACTCTCACATGCCCCCTTCATATTACTACCATCAGGGAGGGGGTGCAGAAGCCTGAAGACACACACCCGTGTTTTAGGAACAGCTTCTTCCCCTCCGCCATCAGATTTCCAAACTGTCCATGAGCCCCTGAACACCACCGCACACTTTGTTCTTTTTTTGCACTACGTTCTTTAATATTTCTAATTATATCTTATTAACATTTTTTAATGTATTGCACTGTACTGCTGCCACAAAACAGCAATTTCATGACATACGCCAGTGATAATGAAACTAATTCTGATTCACTAATTGCCAATGGTTCAATTTCAATTTAATATCAGAGAATGCATACAGTATACAACCTGAAATTCTTACTCTTCACAGACATCCACCAAACAGAGAGGGGGGAGTAAAAAACAAGAATGAATGACAGAAAAAGTGTTAGAATCCTGAAGTATTGGAATTAATGCATGACCAATGTAAACTGCCTAGATGGGCTATGCTGGGTCAGAACGAGTGTCTATTCAGATAAAATAATCTGGATTTAGATTGGGGTGGGTCAGACCAGCTTAGTACTTTATCCAGAATTTTGATCCGCATAGTACATCCTCCATTCTTCATCACTATTTTGTTTCATTCTCAAAAGTATCAGAAGCATGTTTGTTATTTTTACACAAAATAATCTGCAGATGCTGGGGTCAAAGCAACACTCACAACACGCTGGAGGAACTCAGCAGGTCGGGCCTCTGCCCCTTCCCTCTACAGTCCTGACGAAGGGTTCCGGCCCGAAACATTGACCGATCTTTTCCACGTATGCTGTCCGACCTGCTGAGTTCCTCCAGCGTGTTGTTATTTTTACACCATCTGTCAGGTTTAGGATAAATAAAAATTTGTAACCACTTAGTCGTAGAGCACTACAGCACAGAAACAGGCCCTTCAGCACATTTGCAAGTATTTAGTACGTAAAAAGTCAGCGTAACGTTGTGGGCCTGGAATGCACTGTACACAGAGCACTACAGCACACCGTATTATTCTGCCTAGTCCCATCAACCTACTCCTGTACCATAGCTCTCCATCCCCTTCCCATCCATGTACTAACCCAAACATCCTGTTGCATTCACCACTACTGCTGGCAGCTTGTTCCACACTCTCGCCACCCTCTGAGTGACGAAGTGAAAAACTCCCCCCTCGGGCTCCCCAGAAATATTTCACTTTTCACCCTTAACCTATAACCTCTACTTCTAGTCTCACTCATCCTCAATGGGAAAAAACCCTGGTTGTATTTACCCTATCTATACCCTGCATAATTTTGTATACCTCTATCAGATCTCCCCTCATTCTCCTGCACTCCAGTGAATAAAGCCCTAACCTATTCAACCTGTCCCTAAAATTCAGTTCATCAAATCCTGGAAACATCTTTGTAAGTTTTCTACGAACTCTCTCAATCATGATTACCTAGATCATATGACACGGTACACGATGAACGAACAAACTCTTTCAATCTTATTGATATCTTTCCTGTCGGCAGATGAATGGAACGGCGTACAATACTCCAAACTTGGCTCACCAACATCGTATACAAATTCATCATAACATCTCAACTCCTGTATAAAACTCTGATTTACGAAGGCCAATGTGCCAAAAACCTTTCTTTATGACCCTATATAATGTACCTGTGACATCACTTTCAAGGATTACGGATCTGTACTCCCAGATTACCAAATACTCACACAGGGACCTGGTTTCAATTTTAAATCTGAGCAGATGTTAGCTTTAATTTTATTAAAACTACTCACTATTATTTTTAGATCACAGAACATTCTAGCCTCATTTCTTTTTATGGATGTATCTATCTGGCCTTTGAAAGGAGGGCAGGGAAAGACCAGCTCGGACCACTGAGGCATGTGTTAGGATAGAAGTTAGCATGGGTGACAGAAGGATGAACGAATGGTCCATCTTTGGTCGGGGGCTGGCATCGTTCATCAGTGCTGCCCTCCAGTGCTCAATTAGTGGAATGACAAGCTGGATTGCCTGCATGCGTTCGTCTGCAGACTGCTGGAAATGCACCATCAATTGGCAGGACATGTCACTCAGGGACTTGAGCTACACGTACACATTTTTTTTAAAAACGTGACTGTACATTTTGCTTACTATCTTGAATGTGCTGTGTGTGGCTTGTGCTCCTTGGCCCTTGGAGGAATGCTGTTTCAGTCGGCTGTATGCATGAATGATTGAACGATAATTAAAACTGAACTTGAACTATAACAAAGTGAGGGGTTTCGAATACAGCTGAAAGCATTCGAGTCCTGGACAGACAGATCAGTGGGTGATGGGTGCTATGTTAAGAGATGCACTGAGGCCACAGGTTAAAAGATTCAGTCCAGAGTCCCGAAAATGCAGAGGAACACAAGGATCTTGAAGAGTCTGTGCTGTAACTTTAAAGGTAAAGCAAATCGGAGTCTGGGCATCAATATTATAATACTGAAACCTAGAATCCCATTTACTCCTTACATTCAGCGGCGGACTTAAAGCCCTATTACAGTCGCTGGCACTGGACCGCGGAATGGTAACCACTACATTACTGTATTCTACAAACGCAATACCAATCTATCCTGTTTCAATAACACTCACTCACATCACACAAATATGTTTGCCTCAGAAGTGAAAACCATCGGTCAAACTCACCTCATGTTGACCCTTTTGCTACTTTTCAACACTGTTCCACCTACTGAGCCAAACAGTCGATACTCGCAAGGCGTCTGTAATGTAAGTGTCAAGTGCCTGTGTAACAGATTGTGCCCCAATGTCGGCTTAGGAAGTAACTCAAGATGTAACAACATCTTATTGTTTGTGCGAGGCAATCAATATTGCAGCTTGTGGTGTAACTGTGAAGACACACGTACTCAGGAAAATGACACCAATACAATAAAAGAATATTGCAGAAGGGGTTATTTCTAATGGAAACAGTTGTTTCACTTACCAATGTAAGCTTAAAGAAGGGGTTCCCAACCTGGGGTCCATGGACCGCTCGGTTAATGGTAGGGGTCCATGGCATAAAAAGGTTGGGAACCTCTGGAGTTAAGTAATGCGGATGAATTTTCAGTATCAAGACCACCAGAGATATTACTAAATGCCAAATATAACATTTAGATCTCCCAGTGTCCAAACATTTTAATTCCAATTCCCATTCTGATGTGTCAATCGATACCAAGATGACATAACCCTCAGGGTGGAGGAGCAACACCTTATATTCTGTCTGGGTGCCCTCACCTGATTGCATGAATATCGATTCCTCTCAGTAAACAAATTCTTCCCCCCCACCCCCCCATTCTTTACTCTGATTTTTTACCTCTTCACACCTGCCTATTACTTCCCCCTGGTGCCCCTCCTCCTTCCCTTTCTCCTATGGTCCACTCTCCTCTCCTACCAGATCCTTTCTCCTCCAGCCCTTGACCTTTCCCACCAACCTGGGTTCACATATCACCTTCTAGCTATCCTCCTTTCCCCTTCCCCCACCTTTTTATTCTGGGTTCTTCCCCCTTCTTTTTCACTCCTGAAGGATGTCTCTGCCTGAAACATCATTTCCATAGATGCTGCCTGACCTGCTGAGTTCCTCCAGCATTTTGAGTGTGTTGATTTAGAATCAGAATTAGGCTTATTGTCACTGACATATTTTATGAAATTTGTTGTTCTTCATTCATTGTAATGATGAATGCATTGCAATGTTGTAATTTATTCATCAATAAATGTTTTTTTAACGCTATTATTAGTAAAATAAACTTCGTTTATTTATGAGAGGTCAGAGTTTGGGCAACCACTTGGAAAGCTTCCACCAAAACTAATATAAATTCTTTGTTGGAGGTCCTTCTTGGGAAAGTATAAAAGCAGCCTCCAGCAAGTCGCCCTCAAATTAACCTTCTACGTGGTCACATCTTGTTATTCTGTGGCATAAGTTCAAAACGACAAATCAACTTCTAACAGTGGAGTTTCATGGATTCTTACAACTTTTAAATGCCCAAATTAATAAATCCATTCGAGAATTTTTTTAAAAAACACACTGGAAGTGTGAAATAAAATCAGAAAATACTGGAAAGGGTCAGCAGGTAAGGCAGCATCTGTGGAGAGAGAAACAGTTAACATTCTGATGAATGGCCACTGATATGAAATTCAGTCAGCTCCATTATGGGCACCAGGCTGTGTAGCATCCAGGACATCTTCAAGGAGTGATGCCTCAGAAAGGCAGCGACCATCATTAAGGGCCTGCCCAGAAGAAGGCAATGTAAACCACCTCTGTAGAAATGTTTGCCAAGAACAAGCATCGGTCATGAATAGAGAAAAGAGTAAGAACAACAGCATGAAGAGGGTCTTCCCCACAGGCAGATTAGAGACAGGTGGAAGACCATGGTTGCCCACATCACACGAAACAGCACATAATGATGATGATACATATACATAATTTTATATGCACGCTCTACATGTAAAATTAAATAAATAACGCAAAAAGAACCCAAAAATAGCGAGGCAGTGTTCATGAGCTGGTTCATTGTCCATTCAGAAATCTGATAGTGGAGGGGAAAAAGCTGTTCCTAAAATGTAGAGTGTGTGTCTTCAGGCTCCTGTACTTCTTCCACGATAGTTGTAATAATAAGCGAGGCCGTGGTATCCTAAGTGATGGAATCCTTAATGATGGATGCTGCCTTTCAGATGTTCAGTATGTACTAGTTTTTTTAACCAAAATAAACTGTATTCATAATACTTGCAAGGATAAATGAGCAATGGATTTTCATTCTGACATTCGTAGACAATGTGCTTAGTGTTAAAAGTCTCGTGTTTAAAAAGAGAGTACTGTGTGCAGTTTTGGTCTCCAAATTTGAGGAAGGACATTCTTGCTATTGAGGGAATGCAGCGTAGGTTCACAAGGTTAATTCCCGGGATGGCGGGACTGTCATACGTTGAAAGATTGGAGCGACTGGGCTTGTATACGCTGGAATTTAGAAGGCTGAGAGGGGATCTTATTGAAACATATAAGATTATTAAGGGATTGGACACGCTGCAGGCAGGAAGCATGTTCCCGCTGATGTGTGAGTCCAGAATCAGAGGCCACAGTTTAAGAATTAGGGGTAAGCCATTTAGAACGGAAAAGACTTTTTCACCCAGAGAGTGGTGGATATATGGAATGCTCTGCCCCAGAAGGCTGTGGAGGCCAAGTCTCTGGATGCTTTCAAAAAAGAGATGGATAGAGCTCTTAAAGATAGTGGAATTAAAGGTTATGGGGATAAGGCAGGAACTGGATACTGATTGTGGATGATCAGCCATGATCACAGTGAATGGCGGTGCTGGCTCGAAGGGCTGAATGGCCTACTCCTGCACCTATTGTCTATTGTCTAAACCCATCACCCGCACTGCCACTCGTTGTGCATGAACCCATGAACACTACCTCATTATTTTACTCTTTTTAAACTAGTTTTTAAAAAGTGTTTTATTTAACTTATCACAGTTTTTCATGTATTGCACAGTACCGTTGCCACAAAACAAACTTCACGACATGCGTCAGTGGTAATAAACCTGATTCTGGTTCTCAAAGTCGTCCACTCAACAGTAGCAGCCCGAATGATTCAGGACAAATCTGTGGATTTGGCCACTTGGCCAATCACTTGCAGGGGTTCCCAGAGGATAATCTGGGAAACTACCATCCCTCTGGCTCACTGACAAACACCTGACCACTGACCAACGTTAAACCCTCGCTCTGACCTCCCTCAGCAGTGGCGAGTTGGACAACCATGTCCTTACAGGGCATGGATGACATGATCACAAGTAAATGATGAAGAATAATTCCATGTATAATTGAGTCCATGAGACCTGACTCTATGGAATATTGACCTACCCATTTCCAACCTTATGGATCAGAGATATATTGTTTCTTGAAAGAGGTGACACAGAAGAAAGCATTTGACACACTTGCCTTTGTCGGTCAGAGCACAGAGCACAGGAGCTAGGCTGTCATGTTGGAATTGTACGTGTCTCTGCTCAGACCACAATTAGAGTATGGTGCACAGTTCTGGTCACCCTCCTGTAGGAGGGATGTGACTAAACTGCAAAGGGTGCAGAAAAGATTTGAAAGGATTTGAAAATGAGTAGGAATTTTACATCTGAGATGTGCTTAATTGGGACCCAGTGGAGATCAGAAAGCATAAGGCTTGAAGAGACTCAGGGCATTCAAATCAGAAAATTTGGATTAACTCATTTGCAGAGACTAGAACGAGGGGGAAATGAACAGGATAGAGTTCAAACAGTCAGTGGTTCCTGCTCTTCCAAAATTCAGTGTTTGTTTATATGTATCTGCACGGACATTACCGGGACTGCAGGGGTAGGCTGGGACTGTTTTCCCTGAAGTGTAGGAGGCAGAGGAGTGACTTTATGAAGGCATATTAAAATCTTGAGGGGCATCAAACAGTACAGACTCTTCAGCCCATGATGTCACACCAACCTTTTAACCTACCCCAAGATCAATCTAACCCTCTCCTCCTACATACCCCTATATTTTTTCATCCATATGCCAATCGATAAGTTTCAGAAATGTTCCTAATGCCTCTGCCTCAACCACCAGCTCTGGCAGTGGTTTCCATGCACCGACCCTTCTCTGCGTAAAAAACTACCTCTGAGATAAGGTGGATTGTCACAGCCTTTCTCCCCCCAGAGTGGAGGAGTCTAATGCCAGAGGATATAGACTTAAAGTGAGAAGACAAAGATTTAAAGGGATCTTAGGGGCAACTTTTTCACATCGATTGTGATGAGTATATGGAACAAGCTCTGCCAGAAGCTGTTAAAGCAGGTATAATTACGATCTTTAAAAGATATTTGGACGGGTACAGCTTCCCATCCACAAACAGCTCTCCTTTACCATGATGGATACAAAACCCCTTCTTCACGGCCTAACCAGATACTCTGTACTAAGTATCACACCAAAGATTTAAAACAAATGCTGTAAAAGTCTAAAAATTTGCACATATTTAAACAGCTTTGGAGCCTGAATTTTCAGGATGCTGAAGAAAAGCAGGAGAAAAATTATTATAAACACAAGAGACTCTGCAGGTGCTGGAAATCCAGAGTAACACACAAAACGCTGGAGGAACTCAGCAGGTCAGGCAGCATCTATGGACAAGGAATAAAAAGTCCATGTTTTGGGCCAAGACCCTTAAGCGGGGGAGGCACGACTGCACCGAATTAAAATAAATTGCAGAGAGTTGTAAACTTGGTCAGCTCCCGCGTGGGCACTAGCTTCCATACGATCCAGGACATCTTCAAGGAGCGGTGCCTCAGGAAGGTGGTGCCCATCATTAACACCCCCTGTCACTCAGGTCATGCCCTGTTTTCATTGCTAACTCACTGGAGGTACAGAAGCAGGAATGCACACACTCAGTGATTCAGCAACAGCTTTGTACCCTCGGCCATGCGATTTCTGAAAGGACATTTCTGATAGGTGGAGGAGCGGGTAGTGTTGAGGAAACAGAGAGGCTGCAGAGAGACTTGGATAGTTCAGGAGAATGGGCAAAGAATGGAAAATGAAATACCATGTTGGAAAGTGTATGGTCATGCACTTTGGTGGCAGAAATAAACAGGCAGACTATTATTTAGATGGGGAGAGAATTCAAAATGCAGAGATGCAAATGGACTTGGAAGTCCTTGTGCAGGATACCCTAAAGGTTAACCTCCAGGTTGAGTCGGTGGTGAAGAAGGCGAATGCAATGTTGGCATTCATTTCTAGAGGTATAGGATATAAGAGCAGGGATGTGATGTTGAGGCTCTATAAGGCAATCGTGAGACCACACGGAGTATTGTGTGCAGTTTAGCGCTCCTTATTTTAGAAAGGATATACTGACATTGGAAAGGGTTCAGAGAAGATTCACAAGAATGATTCCAGGAATGAAAGGGTTATGTGAGGAACGTCTGGCAGTTCTTTGGTTGTATTCCCTGGAGTTCGGCAGAATGAAGGGGGAATCTCATAGGAACATTCTGAATGTTAAAAGGCCTAAACAGATTAGATATGGGAAAGTTATTTCCCATGGTAGGGGATTCTAGGACAACAGAGCACAAATTCAGGATTGAAGGACGTCCATTTTGAACCTATGCGGAGAAATTACTTCAGTCAGAGGGTGGTAAATCTGTGGAATTTGTTGTCACAAGCGGCTGTGGAGGCCAAGTCACTGGGTGCATTTAAGGCAAAGATAGATAGGTTCTTGATTAGTCAGGGCATCAAAGAGTATGGGGAGAAGGCAGGGGAGTGGAGATGACTGGAAGAATTGGTTCAGCCCATGATTGAATGGCAGAGCAGACTTGATGGGCTGAATGGCCTACTTCTGCTCCTATATCTTATGGTCTTATGGACATTGAATCCATGAGCACTACCTACCTTTTTATTTTTATTTTTGTACAACTTAATTATTATACGTGTGTGTGTGTGTGTGTGTGTGTGTGTGTGTATGTGTGATCCACAGATGCTTTTTCTATTACTATATATTGCATTGTACTGCTGCTATAAAGATAACAAATTTCACGACATATGGCAGTAGTATTAAACCTGATGCTGATTCTGACTGTTGCTCAGAAAAATGATGACTTTTAATCAATCGCAAGCAAGAGAAAATCGGCAGACGCTGGAAATCTAAGCAACACACACAAAATACTGGAGGAACTCAGCAGACCAGGCAGCTTCTATGAAAAAGAATACAGTCCACGTTTCAGGCCAAGGCCCTTCAACAGTCCTGATGAAGAGCCTTGGCCCCAAACATTGACCGTACTCTTTTCCATGGCAGCTGCTTGGCCTGCTGAGTTCGTCCAGCATTTTGTGAATACAGAATGACTTTCATTCAAACTGCTGTTCTCGATGTGGTCACTAGAGGGCAGGTAAGCGCTGCTTATAGCAATGTGCTCAGTGCTGTCGATGCCAGGTCATCAGCTCCTGTATTCAGACAGATCACGACAACACACCACTGAACAATGCTATCTCACCCAGACCTGCTGACTGTGGGCTGATGTTATTTGGTTATTTGAAGAAGTAATATTTCCTTAAATGCTGAAGTAATTCCCTTAAGGAGGGAGCAGGGATCAATGCAGATAAGTGCACAAAACCACTGAATTCAGGAAGAACTTGAACCATTTTCATTGACTGTTCGAGCTCTACCCTGTTCAACCTCCTTCATTCTAGTCTCTGCATGAGTTAATCCAAAATTTCTGATTTGAATGTCCCAAGTCTCTTTAAGCCTTATGCTTTCTGACCTACACTAGGCAAGGTTTCAGTCGTAAAATTCCTAGTTGTTTCCAGATCTATCATCTCTCTAGTCCATACTATTGGATCAGGATTTAGAATTGTTATTTTTCTTGTAGTTTAACTTTCCTATGCTTGCTTGTATTTTTACAGTACTGGGTAAAAGTCTTAAGGCATATATACAATAATTACATGTATTGCACTGAACTGCTGCCACACTAAAAAGCAAATTTCAAGTCATATGTGATGATGATAAACCTGATTCTGATATGGGTCTCTATTGTGGTCTGAGAGTGGGAAGAGGGCAGGGAAGAGGGAATGATGGTTGGGAAAAGGGGTGGGGAGAGGTGAGGGAGTGGGAAGCACCAGAGAGACATTCTGTAATGATCAATAAACCAATTGTTTGGAATCAAATGACCTTGCTTGGTGTCTCAAAGCTGGATGGGTTTGTACCAGCGCCACACCCCCCTGCCCCTTGCCCTCTGCCACCTGTCCCATATTCTTGCCATGGCGCTCCAACCTCGCCATTCCCAACATGCTTTGCTCTAGCCGGATTTACAAGGTCACTTTCCGTTCCACATTGACAAATATAGTACTGTGCAAAAGTCTTAGGCACTCTAGCTATATCTTTGTGACTAAGACGTTTGCACAGTACTGTATATAATCAGAATCAGGTTTAATATCTCTGACATATGTGAGAGTTCTTTTTCTTTTGGGGCAGCAGTACAGATACAAAAAATATAAATTACAATGAGATATATATATATATATATATATATATATATACACACACACACATAGTTGCAAGAAAAGTTTATGAACCCTTTGCAATTACCTGGTTTTCTGCATTAATTACTCATAAAATATGGTCTGATCTTCATCTAAGTTACAATAACAGACAAACACAATCTGCCTAAACTAATAACACACAAATAATTGTACTTCTTGTCAATACTCAGTACACCATTTAAACAATCACAGTCTAGGTTCAAAAAAGTATGTAAACTTCTGAGATAATGCCCTCTACAAAAGCTATTTGGAGTCAGGTGTTCCCGTCAATGAGATGAGATTGGAGATGTGGGTTGTAGAGGTGCCCTGCCCTCTAAAAAAGACACACAAAGTCAGGTTACTGACAGAGCCTGTTCTTCTCAAGAAAGATATGTTTACGTGCACCATGCCTCACTCAAAACAACTTTCAGAGGTCCTCAGAAGAAAAATTGTAGAGATGCATGAAGCTGGAAAAAGCTACAAAAGCACTTCTAAAGACCTGAGTGTTCATCAGTCAGAGAAGTTGTTTACAAATGGAGGAAACTCAGTACTGCTGCTATTTTCCCTAAGAGTGGGCGTCCTGCAAAGATCACACCAAGAGGACGACGAGCAATGCTGATGGAGGTGAGAAAGAACCTAAGGGTAACAGCAAAAGACCTGCAGAAATCTCTAAAACTTGCTAAAGTCTCTGTTCATGTGTCCACTATAAGAAAAACACCGAACAAGAATGGTGCTCATAGAAGGACACCAAGGAGGAATCCACTGTTCTCCAAATAAAAAACACTTCTGCACGTCTCAAGTTTGCAGAGGACCTCCTGGATGTTCCACAATGTTTCTGGGTCAATGTTCTGTGGACAGATGAGACAAAAGTTGGACTTTTTGCCAGAAATGCACACTGCCATATTTGGATGAAAAAGGGCACTGCGCATCAGCACCAAAACCTCATCCTGACTGTGAAGCATGGTGGAAGGAGCATCATGGTTTGGGGCTGCTTTGCTGTCTCAGGGCATGAACAGCTTGCAATCATTGAGGGAACAGTGAATTCAAAATTGTATCAAGACATTTTACAGGAGAATGTCAGGGTAGTGGTCTGTCACCTGAAGCTTAATAGAAGTTGTATGATGAAACAAGACAATGCTCCGAAACACAAGAGTCAATCAACAACAGAATACTTTAAAAAGAAGAAAGTTTGTGTCTTGGAATGGTCAAGTCAAAGTCCAGACCTTAACCGAATTGAGATGCTGTGGCATGACCTGAAGAGGGCAGTTGGTGCAAGGGAGCCCAGAAATATTGATGAACTGAAACAATTTTGTATGGAGAAATGGTCTAAAATTCTTCCTCACCATTGTGCAAGTCTGATCAGCAGTTACAGGAGGTTACAGTGGAGGTTATTGCTGCTAAAGGAGGTTCTACCAGTTATGAAATACAAGGGTTCACATACTTTTTCCAGCTTGGACTGTGAATGATTTAACAATGTGTTCAATAAAGACATGAAAAGTACAATTGTTTGTATGCTATTAGTTTAGGCAGATTGTCTATTACTGTGACTTAGATGAAGATCAGACCACATTTTATGAATAACTAATGCAGAAAACCAGGTAATATAGCAAAGGGTTCACAAACTTTTTCTTGCAACTGTAAATACGTTAGTCATAGAATCATACAGCGACACAGCATGGATACAGGCCCTTGCATTTACCCTATCTAAACCCCTCATAATTTTGTACACCTCTACCTAATCTCCTCTCAATCTTCTACCTTCTAAGGAATAAATCTGTTCCTTAGTCCTAACCTATTCAATCTCAGGTCCTCCAGACTCAGCCACATGCTTGTAAATTTTCTCTGGACTCTTTTAACCTTATTTACATCTTTCCTGTAGGTACGTGACCAAAACTGCACACAATACTCCAGATTAGGGCTCACCAACATCTTATACACCTTCAATATAACATTCTACAGTACTCTGCCAAACAGAAGACTGGCAGCCAAGCCATTTAAATGTAAATGAACCATCTACCCAAAAACTCACTCTTAACAAGTACCAGCAACCCAGGTTCAATTCCTGCCGCTGCCTGTAAAAAGAGTTTGTACGCTCTCCCTGTGACCGTGTGGGTTTCCTCCGGGTGCTCCGGTTTCCTCCCACAGTCCAAAAACGTACCGGTTGGTAGGTGAATTGGTCATTGTAAAATGTCCTATGATTAGGCTAGGGCCAAAATCAGGCGATGGCTGCACAGTGTGGCTAGAAGGTCTGGAAAGGCCTATTCCGCACTGTAACTGAATAAACAAACAAACAAATAAATAATCGTCAAGGACCCCTCCAACCAGTGTCATTATTACTTCAACCAAACCCCTGTCTGTCAGAAGATACAAAACACCACCACGTTTAAATTCAGTTTCTATCCTGCTGATAATCAGACTCTCTCACACGCTAGATGAATTCTTGACCACATAATCTATCATATGGCTTTTACACTTCTTTTCTTTCTACACTGTGCCTCCTCTGTAACTGTAACTCTCTATTCTGCACTGTTTTCCCTGCTGTACTTAGTGTGTGGAGTAAACTGTCTGGATGACATGCAAAGCAAAAAAAT
>NC_086109.1:7839613-7902113 GCF_963921235.1 Mobula hypostoma | reverse complement strand
GTAACGAAAACCAATTTCCCCCGGGATCAATAAAGTATGACTATAACTATGACTATGACTATGACTATGACTATGACTTGGCCTCCACAGCCATCCATAGCAATGAATTTCACAGATTTGCCAGCCTCTGGCTAAAGAAATTCCTCCCCTCATCTGTTCTAAACGGATGGCCTTCTGTTCAAAGGCTGTGCCCTCTAGTCCTTGAGACATTATTAAAGATTAAAATTAAAGATAAAGATAATCTTTATTTGTCACATGTACATCAAAACATTGAAAGGTAGAGTGAAATGTGACCAGGGCAGTTCGAATATGTGTTGGGTGGGTGGCCATGGGACAGCCTTTGCTTCTGGTGTCAACATTACATCAGATCTCTGCGTGTGATGTTGTGATCCACACCTTTACAGAATAAAGCTTCCTGCTTCTGGGAACACACACAAAATGCTGGTGGAACGCAGCAGGCCAGGCAGCTTCTCTAGGAAGAGGTACAGTCGACGTTTCAGGCCGAGACCCTTCGTCAGGACTAACTGAAAGAAGAGATAGTAAGAGATTTGAAAATGGTAGGGGAAAGGGGAGATCCGAAATGATAGGAGAAGACAGGAGGGGCAGGGATGGAGCCGAGAGCTGGAAAGTTAATTGGCAAAAGGGATACAAGGCTGGAGAAGGGGGAGGATCATGGGACGGGAGACCTAGGGAGAAAGAAAGGGGGAGGGGAGCCCGGAGGAAGATGGAGAGCAGGCAAGGGGTTATAGTGAGAAGGACAGAGGGAGAAAAAAGAGAGAGAGAAAGAAAGGGAAAAAATAAATAGATAAGGGATGGGTTAAGAAGGGGAGGAGGGGCATTAATGGAAGTTAGAGGAGTCTACTTCTGGGAAGCAGCCGGAGAAAGATTACCACCAGCACTTGATCAGATATGCTGCAGGGTAGACAAGCCACTGTATTGTTAAATCAGATAACTGTGTCCTTAAAAGAAAGATAAAACTTGTTTTACGCCGGCCTCACAGAGTTGCCTAATCCACTGTTATCAGATGTCTGGCTCTTGTGGTATACAGTAAATGAAGGTCACTAAACCACAATGATTGCTTAATAAAATTAAAAGGCCATTCAGTCCTCTTGACTTGTGCCTCTGTTCGATTAAAAAAAAAGTGAGGTAGTGTCCAAAGATTCAACGTCCATTTAGGAATCGGATGGCAGAGGGGAAGAAGCTGTTGCTGAATCACTGAGTGTGTGCCTTCAGGCTTCTGTACCTCCTTCCTGACTGTAACAATGAGAGGAGGGTATGCCTGGGTAATGGGGGTCTTTAATAATGGACGTCGCATTTCTGAGGCACTGTTCCTTGAAGCTGCCTTGGGTACTACGGAGGCTAATACCCAAGATGGAGCTGACTAATTTTACCACTTTCCGTAGCTTCTTTCGGTCCTGTGCACTAGCCTCCCCACTCACCCAGCGTACCAGGCAGTGACGCAGCCTGTCAGAATGCTATCCACGGTACATCTATAGAAGCATTCAAGTGTTTTAGTTGACAAACCGAATCTCTTCAGACTCCTGATGAGGTATAGCTGCTGTCTTGGCTTCTTTATAGCTGTATCGATATGATGGGACCAGGTTAGATCCCCAGAGATCTTGACACCCAGGAACTTCACACTGCTCACTCTTTCCACTCTGATCCCTCTAAGAGGATTGGTATGTGCTGTTGTGTGCTGGGGCAGCAGGCTGAGGGTAGCAGACACCAACAGAATCAACAAACTCATTCGTAAGGCCAGTGATGTTGTGGGGATGGAACTGGACTCTCTGACGGTGGTGTCTGAAAAGAGGATGCTGTCTAAGTTGCATGCCATCTTGGTCAATGTCTCCCATCCACTACATAATGTACTGGGTGGGCACAGGAGTACATTCAGCCAGAGACTCATTCCTCCGAGATGCAACACAGAGCGTCATAGGAAGTCATTCCTGCCTGTGGCCATCAAACTTTACAACTCCTCCCTTGGAGGGTCAGACACCCTGAGCCAATAGGCTGGTCCTGGACTTATTTCCTGGCATATTTTACATATTGCTATTTAACTATTTATGGTTTTATTACTATTTAATTATTTATGGTGCAAGTGTAACGAAAACCAATTTCTCCTGGATCAATAAAGTATGACTATGACTATAAGTATGACTATGTGTTCCCTTGTCTTACCCTTCCTGAAGTCCCCAGTCAGCTCTTTGGTCTTGCTGACATTGAGTGTGAGGTTGTTGCTTGTGACACCACTCAACTAGCTGGTATATCTCACTCCTGTACACCCTGTCATCTCCATCTGAGATTCTACCAGTAATGGTTGGTATCATCAGCAAATTTATAGATGGTGTTTAGCCACACAGTCATGGGTATAGCGAGAGTAGAGCAGTGGGCTAAGCACACCCCCCTGAGGTGCACCAGCGTTGATCGTCAGTGAGGAGGATATGTTATCACCAATCCGCACAGATTGTGATCTTCTGATTAGGATGTTGAGGATCCAATTGCAGAGGGAGGTCCAGAGACCCAGTTTCCGTAACTTATCAATCCGGATTGTGCAAATGATGGTGTTAAACGCTGAGCTACGGTCAACGAAGAGCATCCTGGCATGGGTGTTTGTATTGTCCCGATGATTTAAGACCATGTGAAGAGCCATTGAAATTGCATCTGCCGTGGATCTATTGAGGCGATAGGCAAACTGCAGTGGGTCCAGGGCCTTGCTGAGGCAGGAGTTCATGAGCAACCTCTCAGAGCATTTCATCACCACAGGTGTGAATGGTACCGGGGCAATAGTCATTAAGACAGCTCACACTACACTTCTTAGGCACCAGCATAATTGTTGCTCTTTTACAGTAGGTGGGAACTTCTGCCAGCAACAGTGAGAGGCTGAAAATATCCTTGAATACTCCCACTAGTTGGCTGGCTCACGTTTTCAGAGCCTTACCAGGTACTCCATCGAGACCTGCCACCTTGTGAGAGTTCACCCTCCTTAAAGACAGGCTGACATCAGCCTCTGAGACAGAGATCACAGGGTCACTGGGTACAGCAGCTGTAGTTATATTCTCCCTTTCAAAGTGGACGTCTCCTGCTGAGCTGCTCCCGATGTTTGGCTGTGTTCCTCCAGATTTCCAGTATCTCTTGTGTCTCAATGAAAAATTACATCATACACAAGTAGGTATCTGAAGCATAAATTATACATACAGTCAGGAACGTGTTCAAGATTTAAAAAGTAGAGCTTCACAACAGTTTTCTCTGAGTTGGATAATCAGGGATGCATATAAAGAGCTAGATCTCAATCAGGATGCCGATCGAGGTGAAAAAAAAGCAGGGCCTCGTGGCAGTTTTCTCTGAGTTGGATAATTGATGTCAGGGGTGCATAAAAGGAGCTAGATTTCACTCAGGACACCGATCGAGATTATAAAGGCAAGGTTTCGTGGCAGTTTCTCTGAGTTGAGGAGTGACCAATCAGCAAGAGGGATTCATTAGAAAGGGCCAATAAAAGTAATGCAGGTGCAAGGGAAGTGGCCATTCTTTTCAGTGGGCTGGTGTTTATAGTCACTTTGGCTCATCAGGCTTGAGTGAGGTTAGATACTGAGTAGGTTTCTCTCTTTCTGTTCTTATTTATCTACCTCTATCTGTTAGGGCACAGTAGTCATGAGAATGGCTCCAGGGGCAGTATTTTGTACTGTGTGTGGGATGTGGGAAGATCTGCACCGGGTGCACTGAGCTGCAGCTCCTGGGAGAATGTCTTCAGGAACTGGAGCTGCAGCTCGATGACTTTCGACTTATACAGGAGAATGAGGAGGTCATAGACAGGAGGTAAAGGGAGGTAGTCACCACCTGATTACAGAGGGATAGGTAACTGGGTGACTGTCAGGAGAAGGAGTGGAAATGCACAGCCAGTGTAGGGTACACCTGTGGCTGTTCCCCTCAATAATAAGTATACAACTTTAGATACTATTGAGGGAGATGACCTACCGTTGGGGAGCCAGAGTGACCGGGTCTCTGGCGCTGGGTCTGGTGCTGTGGCTCAGAAGAGCAGAGAGGTGAAGAGGACTGCGGAGTTGATCGGAGACTCCTTTGTCAGAGGAACAAAGATGAGGTTCTGAGGACACAGAAGAGATACCTGGATGGTACGTTGCCTCCCTGGTACCAGAATCAGGGATGTCTCGGATTCAGTCCACAGCATTCTCAAGGGCAAGGGTGAGCAGCCAGAAGTCTTGGTGCATATTGGCACCGGTGGCATAGGTAGACAGGTGAGGAAGTCCTGAAGAGAGATTTTTTGGGAGCAAGGTAGAAAGCTGAGAAACAGGACCTCCAGGGCAGTAAGCTCTGGAGTGCTGCCTGTGCCACGTGCCAGTGAGGGACAATTTGGCAGGTGAATGCGTGACTGAAGAACTGGTACAGGGGGCAGGGGTTCAGATTCATGAATCACTAGGATCTCTTCTGGGGAAGGTATGATCTGTACAAAAGGGATGGGTTATGCCTGAACTTGAGGGAGTCCAGTAACCCTGTTGTCTAGAAGGTTGTCTAGAGTTGTTCGGGAGGGTTTAAACTAGTTTGGCGGCTGGGGTGAGGGGGTGGGAGCTGAAGCGATAGTGCTGAAGACAAGGTGGTTGGTTTACAAACGGAGGCAATGTGTAGTGAGGCGAGGCTGATGAAAGGACAAAATGGCAGTCAACAGGATGAGCTGAAACATAAAAGGTGGACAAAATCGAAAAGGGTTATATTTGAATGAGCGCAATACACAGAATAAAGTAGATTAACTTGTAGGACAGTTGCAGATTGGCATGTATAATGTTGTAGGCATCACTTAATCATGGCTGACAGATTATAGCCGGGAGCTTTACGTCCAAGGATACACGTTGTACCGAAAGGACAGGTAGGAAGGCAAAGGGGGCAGCGTTGCTCTGTTGGTACAAAATGAAAGCGAATGATTAGGAAGAGGTGACATAGGGTTGGAAGGTGTTAAATCATTATGGATAGAGCTAAGAAACTGCAAGGATAAAAAGACCCTGATGGGAGTTGTATACAGACCCCCCAAAAGTAAGAAGATATAGTTTACAAGTTACAATGGGAGATAAAAAAATATGCATGCCAAATGGCAATGTTACAATAGACATAGGGGATTTCACTATGCAGGTAGATCGGAAAAACCAGGTTGGTGCTAGATCCAAGAGGGGGAATTTCTAGAATGTCTACATATTGGCTTTTCAGAGCAGCTCATGGTTGAGCCCACTAGAGGATCGGCTATTCTGGACTGGGTTTTGTGCAATGAACTGGAACTGATTAGAGAGCTTAAGGTTTAAAAGAAAACCTAAGGAGAAAGTGATCATAAATTCACCCTGAAATTTGAGAAGGAGAAACTAAAGTCAGGTGTGTCAGTATTACAGTGGAGTAAAAGGAATTATAGAGGCATGAGAGAGGAGTTGGCCTGAATTGATTGGAAGGGAACACTGGCAGGGATGATGGCAGAGCAGCAACGGCTGGAATTTCTGGAAGCAATCCAGAAGGTGCAGGGTATATACATCCCAAAGAAGAAGTATTCTAAAGGAAAGATGGCACAACTGTAGTTAACAAGAAAAGTCAAAGCTACCATAAAAGCCAAAGAGAGGGCATATAATAAAGCAAAATTTAGTGGGAAATTAGTGGATTGGGAAACTTTTAAAAACCAACAGAAGGCAACTAAAAAGGTCATTAAGAAGGTAAAGATGGATTACAAAAGTAAGCTAGCCTATAATATTAAAAAAAATACCAAAAGTTTCTTCAGATACATGAAGTGTAAAAGATGGGCGGGAGAGGGTATCGGACTGCTGGAAGACACTGCTGGAGAGGTAGTAATGAAGGATAAGGAAACTGGGGATGAACTGATCAGTCTTCACTGTAGAAGACACTAACAGCCTGGTTTTTCCAAGGTTCATGAAGTGTGAGCACTTACCATTACTAGAGAGAAGGTTCTTGGGAAACTGAAAGGTCTGAAGGTAGATAAGTCAACTGGATCAGAATGTGCACACCCCAGGGTTCAAAATTCAAAGTAAAAATTATTATCAGAGTATGTACATGTCACCACATACAACTCTGAGATTCTTTTTCTGCAGGCAAACTTTGCAAATCTATAGAACAGCAACTGTGAGCAGGATCTGTAAACTGTAAACATCAGGAACTTTAAACTGCAAACAAATTGTGCAAATGCAATAAATATCGAGCTTGAAATAACATTGTAACAGAGTCCTTAAATGAGAGTAGCTATCCCCTTTTGTATAAGAGCCTGATGAAGGAGGGGTAGTTACTGTTCCTGAACCTGGTGGTGTGAATCCTGACACACCTGAACTTCTACCTGATGGCAGCAGTGAGAAAAGAGCATGGCCTGGGTGGTGAGGATCTTTGATGATGGATGCTGTTTTTTATGGCAAAGTTTCATGTAGGGTTCTGAAAGAGGTGGCCGAAGTGTTTGTGGAGGCATTAGTAATGATCTTTCCAGAATCACGAGGTTCCGGAATGGTTTTGGAAGACTGGAAAATTGCAAATGTCACTTCACTCTTCAAGAAGGGAGAGAGACAGAAGAAAGAAAATTATAGGCCAGTTAGTCTGACGTCAGTAGTTGGGAAGATGTTGGAGTTGATTGTTAAGGATGAGATCTCAGGGTATTTGGAGGCACATGATAAAATAGGCCGTAGTCAGCACAGTTTCCTCAAGGGAAAATCTTGCCTGACAAATGTGTTGGAATTCTTTGAAGAAATAACAAGCAGCATAGACAAAGGAGAATCAGTTGATGTTGTGTACTGGATTTTCAGAAGGCCTTTGACAAGGTGCAGATAGGTGTAGGGTCAGGTAGTTCTGAGGAAGTAGAGAGGCTACAGATTAGGAGAATGAGCAAAGAAATGGCAGATGGAATACAGTGTCAGGAAATATATGGTCATGCACTTTGGATGAAGAAATAAAAGGGTTGACTATTTTCTAAATGCAGAGAAAATACAAAAAATTGAGGTGCAAAGGGACTTGGGAGTCCTTGTGCAGGATTCCCTAAAGGTAAATTTGCAGTTAAGTCTGTGGTGAGGAAGACAAAGGCAATGTTAGCATTCATTTCAAGAGGACTAGAATATAAAAGCAAGGATGTAATATTTAGTCTTTATAAAGCACAGATGAGGCCTCACTTGGAGTATTATGTGAAGCTTTACGCCCCTTGTCTTAGGGATGTGCTGAAACTGGAGAGGGTTCAAAAGGGGCTCACGAAAATGACTCCAGGATTGATTAGCTTATCATTTAATGAGCGCTGAATGGCCTGTATTCATTAGAATTCAGAAGAATGAGGGGTGACCTCATTGAAGCATATCAAATGGTGAAAGGCCTTGATAGAGTGGATGTGGAGAGGATGTTTCCTGTGTTTGGAGAGTCTAACACCAGAGGACACAGCCTCAGATTAGAGGGGCATCCTTTTAGAATGGAGATGAGGAAGAATTTCTTTAGGCAGAGAGTGGTGAATCTGTGGAATTCTTCGCCACAGGCAGCTGTGGAGGCCAAGTCTCTATGTATATTTAAGGCAGAGATTGATAGATTCATGATTGGTCACAGTATGAAGAGATACGGGGAGGGTGGCAGGGGAAGGCAGGAGATTGGGGCTGAGAGGAAAATGATGAAATGGCAGAGCAGACTCGATGGGCAAATGACCTGATTCTGCTCCTATATCTTATGGCCTTATGATACTTAAATTTATACCATTCAGTGAAAAAATACAAAAAAAAAATCAGAGGACTGCGCAAATTAAGACAATGCAAAAAAAAATCAGAAATAAGTCTACAAGTAGTGAAGGAGATGCTCCATAGTGTTCTGTTGCTGGGGGAGGTTTAGGATTGTGCAGGTCAGTTCGAGAACTTTTTGGTTGAGAGAAAGTAGCTGGTCCTGAACCTGCCGATGTGGAACACCAGGCTTCTGTACCTCCCTGTTGACTGTAGCAGTGAGAAGAGGGCATGGCATGGATGGGTGTAGGGATCTCCAACCTGGGGTCCACGGACATCTTGTGTAATGGGATTGGTCCATGGCATAGCAAAGGTTGGGAACCCCCGATGGTGGGGCTCACTGGTGATAGATGGTGCCTCCACCTCCTGTGAATGCTACCAGTGGTGGAAAAGGTTGTACTCGTGAAGGAGAGGGCTGCACCCACCACTCTCTGTAGTATCCCATGTTCCTGTGCATTGTATCCGCCATACCACGACCTGATGCATCCAGTTGGAAACACAGGAGGCTCTGCAGGTGCTGGAAACTTGGAGTAATACACAAAATTCTGGAGGAACTCAGCAGGTCAGGTAGCATCTATGGAAAGGAAAAAGCAGTTGACGTTTCAGTCTGAGGCATCGCTCGAACTATCAACTGTTTATTCCTTTCCACTGATGCTACCTGACCTGCTGAGTTCCATCAGCATTTTGACTATGCATGAAGTTGGGATACTGTCTACAGTACATCTGTAGATGTTTGTTAGAGTGTTTGGTGACACGTCAAATCTCCATAAGCTTCTAAGCAAAGAGATGTACTGATGTGTCTGAATGATTTATTGCTGATTATTTATCTGCTGATTTAACTATTTGGGTTTGATTTAATTGGAGTTGTCGCTGTCTTTTCCGCAGACTGAGGTATTCTCAGTACAAATCCACTGAGGCTTGAATCAGTTACCCAGCTCAGCCCATGCTCACTCTGCAGAAGAAGATTGATGGAAGCATCAACATCTTCACTCAAGCGATCCAGCGATGGGACGATGGAATAATTATCCCAAGATTGATTGCCGTTAGTTATACCCTTTTCTTTAACCCGCTCCAGAACAACTGCTGAAAAATAATTGTCTGGTGTGCAGAGGTTACCTGCTTTGCATTCTGCAAAAATTATTTTTCCTTTTAACATTTGGTTCAATGCTCAACTTCTCTTTGATTTATGCTTTGCCGACACTGATTTTTGTTATTCTCATGACATTAATTTCAATTTGTTGGAGAACTTGTCCTCCAAGTGTCCTTCCTGGGCTTTGGTTAAGCTTTCTGTCACGAGGAAGCAGGCTGACGGGTTTGATAAGTGAGACAGAAGACACTGACTACGAATAAGAACATAAACTGTTTATTTACAAACAGTAAAACATTCGACCAAATAGCTAAGCCACCCTAAGTTACACAAACTACAAAACTAAACATTCAGCAAGCAGGCACTGAGCTATGAGTGCACCTGGGCCTCCCTATTGTATATCTGAGCATACTTTCCCAATGGTTCTTCAGCACCGGTCATGACCCCTGTGTGAAGATGAGTCCCAAAGCCATAGGGAGGCACCTGAAAATGGACACCAGTGCCGGGGCAGAGAAGGCAACCTATGAGAAAACGCTGCTGCATCCAAATGGGCCAATCGATGACCGGCATGGTAGAAGCGACTCGACCGACAGGTAAGCTAACCCTTCGCATTATACTTCCTTTGTTTATAGTCATGTTTATTATCGAATGCACCAGTGCATCTTGCACAGGTCATAGAATTATTGAGTCAAAGAACATTACAATATGGAAACTGGCCCTTCAGCACATCTGGTCCATGTCGGCTCAGATTTCTGCCTGCACCTGACCATTGTCCTCTATATTCCTCTCATTCATGTACTGATCCATACTTCTCTTAAATGTTACATTTGAACCTGTATCCACCACTTCCACTGACAGCTCGTTCCACACTCTGAAGATTGATGGAAGCATCAACATCTTCACTCAAGCGATCCAGCGATGGGACGATGGAATAATTATCCCAAGATTGATTGCCGTTAGTTGTACCCTTTTCTTTAACCCGTTGAGGAGTATGGGTCAACAAAAGAACTGAGGACTGAGTGAAGACATTGCCCCTCAGTCTCACTTAAACACTTCACCTTTCACCTTGTTTTACCAGTCAGAGTTGTTAGCTCTGAGCCGAATTCCAGAACCTGGAGGACCAGTGGACCACTCTTAGTCTGGCCTCTACTCTTTGACCTGTTTGGCCTGGGTGACCCTACCAAGAGCCAAAGCACAAGGACCTGACTTCAGCCAACATAGCTCTCCGGGCAATGAGGTACGCCTGCCTCCAAACCTAATGACAAGGTTGCAGTCCTCTTGGAGAAGAGGGGAAGAAGCTGTTCCTAAAACATTGAGTGTGAATCTTCAGGCTTCCCTGATGGTCATAATGAGAAGAGGACATGTCCCAGATGGTGAGGGTCCTTATGATGGACGTCACTTTCTTAAGGCACCGTCGTTTGGATATGCCCTTGATGGTGGGGAGGCCAGTGGCCATAATGGAACTGATTGAATTTACAATTCTCTGATGAGAAATTTGCCCTTTTGCGGCAGCAGTCCAGTGCAAAGACGTGAAATTGCTATAAATTACAAAATAAATAGACCATCAAGAAAACAATAGGAATATTGAGGTAGTGTTCATGGGTTCGTGGACTTTTCAGAAATGCAATGGCATTGGGGAAGAAGCTGTTCCCAGATCTTTGAGTGTGGATCCTCCTCCCTAATACTAGTGATAGTTGCTGCTTTCTTCAGGCACCACCTCCTCGATGGTGGGGAGGGCTCTGGCGATGGTGGGGAGGGCTGAGTCTGCAACCCCTTGTGATCCTGAGCATTGGAACCTCTCCAGCAGGCATAGATGCAACTCAGTAGAATTCTCTCCACCATGCAACTATATAAACTTGAAAGAGTCTTTGGGAACATAACCCAATCTCCTCATGAATTCGAGCCACTGACCTGCCCTCATTACTGCACCAATGTGTTGGGCCCAGGGTAGTTCCTCTGAGATGTCGATGCCCAGGAGCTTGAAGCTGCTCACCTGCTGGCCCCCGGACGAGGACTGGTGTGTGTTCTCCTGATTTCCCCTTCCTGAAGCCCACAATCAGCTCCTCGCTCTTGTGAATATTGAGAGCGCCCTTGCCGTGACCAGCCAACCTGTCTTACCACAATCAGAGGAGATTCACCAGCAACTGGCTTGGATTGGGGCAAAGACTGAATAGGCTGGGCTTCCTTACCCTGGAGCAAAGGAGGCTGAGAGGAGACCTAATCGCTGTATATACAATTATGAGAGGCATTAGTAGGGTAGATAGTCAAAAATATTTTCACTGTAGGGGCATATGTGTAAGATGCAATGATGGTTTTAAAGAGGTTAAGAGGGTTAATTTTACTTAAATAGAGGATACACAGAACAGTTCAGTACAGGCTCTTGGGCACATGATGTTGTGCTGACCTCTTAACCCACTCCAAGATCAATCTAACCCTTCCCTCCCACATAGCTGTTGTGGATTTGATATTTCAATAATAATAATCAGGTGATATTGTGTGTGTGTGTATATATATATATAGTTTGATTAAGAATTCTTGTTTGTTTAAATCAAGAGGTTATATGTATAAATACATTAATTGCATACATCATCACGCTACCACGTGATACATGCTCACCTCGTTAAAAGCAGAGACAAAGCTATACCCTCGTTCTTCTGACTCTCTCTTTCATTTGAATTAGTTTAATATTTTGAAGCTCCATTTTTCTATCATCCTTGGCCCTATCTAAGAGTCTGTTAAATGTCCTTAATGTAAACACTACCTCTGACACCCCCCCCCCCTTATACTTCTCTCCAATCACCTTAAAGTCATGCCCTCTTGAATTAGCCATTAGCCTGGGGAAAAGTCTCTGGCTGTCCACTCTATCTATGCTTCTTACCATCTTGCACACCTCCATCAGGTCACCAGTCGCTATGTCAGCGGTTGGTATCTGGAACCTGCTGTGAGAGGAAGTGGCAGATCAAGTACAATTACAAACTTCAGGAGGGATTTAGGCAGCTACTTAAGTATGCAAGGCATAGAAAGATATAGACACAGGCACATGTGTTTGGTGTAGATGGGCAAAAATGTTGGTAGAGATGAGTTGGGCCAAAGGGCCTCTGTACTGTACAACCTGGTGATTCCCTCTCCATTCATTGATGCTAATTTTGTGTCCTACCACTTGGTCTATACGCTTCTCTGGTCCAGATACTTCTGAAAGTTTGTGAGTGTCTCTGCCTCTGTCATGAACTCAAACAAGTTCCAACCACCTTCTGGGAGAAAAACAACTTTTCTTCAGATCTCCTCTAAACTTCTTCCCTCGTAACTTAAACCTGCGTATCCGGGTCCAATTCTGACCTTGGGTGTTGTCTGTGCGGAGTTTGCATGTTCTTCCTGTGTTCCGTAGCTTTTCACTAGGTTAGGAGTCCCCAAACTTTTTTCTTCTAGGTCAGGGGTCAGGGGTCAGGGGTTCCCAGCCTTTTATGGACCCCAGGTTGGGAAACCTGGGTCGAAGTGCTCTGGCTCCCTCCCGGATTCCAAGGATGTTCACATCGGTGGGTTAGTTGGCCACTACAAATTTGTGGTCAAATCCGGGGGAAGTTGCTGAGATGGAGGGAAGAATTAAATAAAAGAGAATAATTCAAACTGAGAGTAAGTGGGTCAGTATGAACCTTGTGGACAGAAAGGCCTGTTTCCATGCTGTCTCTTTCTATAACTGTATGATTTGTCTCTCCTAAGATAACCTTCAGGGGAAAGTTACTGTAAATGACTTTAACTGCTTTCCAGTAATGGAAGTTTTACAAAAATCTCCCTTCCCAGGAGACTAGTTTGCTTCTGCCTTTGGAATGGAGGGTTTGAGTTATCGGGAGATGTTTGATAGGCTAAGTACACTTTTCCTGGAGAGGTGACATGATAGATACACATAAGATTATGACAGCTTTAGTCATAGTGCTTATCCAGAGTCTGGGTAGAGTGAACAAGGAGAGTCTAGGACCAGAGGGCACAACCTCAGAAAAAAAGGACATTATTTTAGAACAGAGATGAGGAGGAATTTCTTTAGCCAGATGTGTCATGAGCCTACGGGTAGAGCGTTGGGCTTCTAGGTTTCTTGAGCACCTGTATTTACTAATTGTTGTCTTAACGAGAATTGCTAAGCCCTTTGCTTTCTGATTAACCTGGTCACTTATACTTTATACTTTATTGTCGCCAAACAATTGATACAATCATCACAGTGATATTTGATTATGCGCTTCCCGCTCCCTGGATTACAAATAGATAGTAAATATTAATGTAAGGGGGTTTTGACTTTTATGTTATAATTTATAATTTAAATTATAAATCATAAATAGAAAATAGAAAAATGGTAAGTAAGGTAGTGCAAAAAAACCGAGAGGCAGGTCCGGAAATTTGGAGGGTACAGCCCCGATCCAGGTCAGGATCAGTTCAGCGGTCTTATCACAGTTGGAAAGAAGCTGTTCCCAAATCTGTCCATATGAGTCTTCAAGCTCCTGAGCCTTCTCCCGGAGGGAAGAGGGACGAAAAGTGTGTTGGCTGGGTGGGTCGTGTCCTTAATGATCCTGGCAGCACTGCTCCGACAGCGTGCGGTGTAAAGTGAGTCCATGGACAGAAGATTGCTTTGTGTGATGTGCTGCACCGTGTTCACGATCTTCTGCAGCTTCTTCCGGTCTTGGACAGGACAACTTCCATACCAGGTTGTGATGCACCCTAGAAGAATGCTTTCTACGGTGCATCTATAAAAATTAGTGAGGGTTTTAGGGGACAGGCCAAATTTCTTTAGTTTCCTCAGGAAGTAAAGGTGCTGGTGGGCCTTCTTGGCAGTGGACTCTGCTTGGTTGGACCAAGTCAGGTCACTTGTGATATTGACCCCAAGGAACTTAAAGCTTTTGACCTGTTCCACTTGCGCACCACCGATGTAAGTTGGGTCGTGCGGTCCACTACTCCTCCTGAAGTCATCAAGCAATTCCTTCGTCTTGCTGACGTTGAGGGATAGGTTATTGTCTTCGCACCATGCCACCAGGTTCTTAATTTCCTCTCTGTACTCAAACTCATCATTAGCCGAGATATGGCCTGCAATTGTTGTGTCATCAGCAAACTTATATATTGGTTTCCCGCGTTCTATGGTTATTTAAAGAGGACACTCGTTTGGCTCCTTAGTAGAGTTAGGGTGTTAGAGAGAATGATTTGTCTTGCGGTGTTGCTCAGTCATTCCTGTGAGGTTCTGTTGGTATTGCTATGCCCAGCCTCTTTTTTTCCATCTCTTCATGGGGACTCTGCTGCCCCCCACCCCCACCGGCTTCTGGGGTCGAGCCGTTATCAGTGCTTCCAATTACTGAGGCTTCCCGGGTTGAGTCGGTGCCAGAAACTGCTGTGACAGAGAGGTCCTGCCGTTCCTCCGCCCTTGTTCCAGTCCTTGCGAGCATGCACCACGACACGATGGTGGCAAATCTGTGGAATTCATTGCCACAGGCGGCCGCGGAGGCCAAGTCATCGGGCACACTTAAAATAGAGGTGGATAGGTACTTAATTAATGTTGCATATAGTATGCATACTTTGATCATAAATTTACTTTGAACTTGGAAGAATTTTCCCGGGAATGAATAGGTTAACATATGAGGAACATATTTGACAGCTCTGGTACTGTACACACTGAGGTTTAGAAGAATGAGAGGCAATTGCATTGAGACCTATTGAATGTTGAAAGACCTAGAGAGAGTGGACGTGGAGAGGGTTTTCCAGTAGTGTGGGACTCTGAGGGCACAACCTCAGTATTCAAGGACGTACCTTTAGATCAGAGATGAGGAAGAATTTCTTTAGCTGGAGGGTAGTGAATTTGTCACAGACGGCTGTGGAAGCCAAGTTATTGGGTCTATTTAAAGCAAAGGTTAATAGGTTCTTGATTAGTTAGGGCACCAAAGGTTATGGGGAGAAGGCAGGAGAATGGGGTTGAGAGGGATAATAAATCTGCCATGTTTGAATGCTCCTATGTCTTATGGTTTGTCTTCTACTGTAGATGTGTTTAAATTTAAAGGGTATAGGTTTAAGATGAGAGGGAGGAGGTCTGTGGAGTAAATTATTGATACAGAGTCAAGCCAAGTCAAGTCACTTTTTATTGCCATTTCAACCATAACTGCTGGTACAGTACACAGTAAAAACGAGACATTTTTCAGGACCTTGGTGCCACATGAAACAATACAAAAACTACACTGAACTACGTAAAACGACACAAAAACTACACTAGACTGCAGACCTACCCAGGACTGCATAAAGTGCACAGAACAGTGCAGGCATTACAATAAATAATAAACAAGACAATAGACACAGCAGAGGGCAGTAGGTTGGTAGTCCGATGGCTTGGGGGACAAAAACCTGTGCCTGGAATGAGCTGCCAGAGGGGGTGGTGGAAGCAAGAATGGTTGCAACATTTATATCTGGACAGGTATTTGAACGGTATAGAGGTCAGTACAGGGAGGTGTAAAGGGAATATTATTTGCATTTGTCAGATCTACTTCAATTGAGTCATTAAAAATTGCAATTCAAACTGATGTGGAGGGAACACTGGTGAGATCCCAGGAAGATGGCGCTGGCGGGTTTTGTAGACCTCGTGACTTCTTCCTGTTCGTCCATGAAACGGCTTATTCCTATTCTCTTGTGTCTTTTCTTTCCTCGGTGGTCGGGGTTCTGTCAGAGCCCGTGGCCTACAGTTCAAACTGCGGTTCTCCGCAAGTGGTGGGCTTTCGCACTTGCCCTGTGACCTGGCGTTTCGCTATCTCCAGGAGCAGCCTGGAAGACGTGCGCCTTTGGCGAGCAGCCCTGTAGACAGCCCGACAGGGGGAAGAGGAGATTTTGGG
This sequence comes from Mobula hypostoma, assembly GCF_963921235.1. NCBI lineage: Eukaryota > Metazoa > Chordata > Chondrichthyes > Myliobatiformes > Myliobatidae > Mobula > Mobula hypostoma. The sequence goes on along the minus strand of NC_086109.1, from coordinate 7,886,448 downwards.
GTTCTGACGTCAATACCATTCATTCCTTAGGATTCTTGTTTGGTGGATGTCTGCGAGGAGTAAGAATTTCAGGTTGTATACTGTATACATTCTCTGATATTAAATTGAACCATTTGATCATCTTCCCTGGAATTGACTGGATCAAATGACTGACCCTGTGTTCTTGAAGATAATGCGGCTGTGCATGAAAATTCGTTAAAACATTAGAGTTAACCAACCAAAATATTATTTGTACTCAGCTTTAAGCCATTCTTGAGAGAGTTGAGATCTATAATATACTTGATTTTTTTGAATGCTGCAGAAGGATTTTTTTTTGTTTGTGTGGGATTTGTGTGGGACTATTGTACTCTGCCAACCCCAGACTCAGCCTGAAGCTTTATTATCGTTCACAGGATGTTCGATTTGCCTTTCAATAGCTTAACAGGCAGACTTTAAGCTGACTGGTTATGTATTGTTCCATAGCAGTTTTCATAGGGGTCTATATTATCCCTGGAAAAGACACCTCGCCTTCATCCTAAAGATGCGTACTTTTAAACTCCCACAAACCTCGGTGGCCATCAATGACCTCTGCTTACACTTTGGAAAACCTGCAGCCTCGGGACTGGCCGAGGCATGCAATAAGAATTGGCTGGAGTGGATTGGGAAAGTAAAGTAGATATTGGGACTGAGGAGAATGCTCCCTCTCAACAACTGGGAAGGACTTGGTCATCAGGTGTGATTGAGATGCTCTCAGGTGTGACACATCCCATAGGACTATAAGGCATAGGAGCAGAATTAGGCCATTTGGCCCATCGAGTCTGCTCTGCTATTTCATCATGGCTGATTTATTATCCCTCTCAATCCCATTCATCTCTCTTCTCCCTGTAACTTTTGATGCCTTTAGTAATCAAGAACCTATCAACCTCTGCTTTAAATTCACCCAGTGACTTGGCCTCACAGCTGCCTGTGGCAATGAATTCCACAGATTCACCACCCTCTGGCTAAAGAAATTCTCCTTCATCTCTGTTCTAAAGGGATGTCCTTCCATTCTGAGACTGTGCCCTCTGGTCTTAGACTACCCCACAGTAGGAAACATTCTCTCCACATCCACTCTATCTAGGCCTTTCAATGTTCAATGAGATTCCCCTCAGAATAGAGAGACGTCCTTTTAGAACAGAGATGAGGAGGAATTTCTTTAGGTAGGGAGTGGTGAATCTGTGGAATTCGTTGCCATAGGTGGCTGTGGAGGACCAGACATTGGGTACATTTGAGGTGGAGCTTGATGGATAGGGCATCCAAGGTTACAAGGAGAAGGCAGGAGAATGATGTTGAGATCAGCTGTGATGGAATGGTGCAGACTTGATGGGCAGAATGGCCTATTTCTGTTCCCATGTCTTATGGTCTAGACAGTCAACATTTTGGGCCAAGTTGCTTCATCAGGAGGATAAAAAACTTATTTTCAACAACATCACAGGCACAGTGCATCATATAAGCAACATTCACAAGAAAAACATACATTAAAAATAAATTAAATAAAATAATATTTAAATTATATAATTATGAGGCTAACAGCATGATCCTTGACACAAACACACGAGATTCTGCAAATGCTGGAAATCCAGGTAACACAATAGACAATAGACAATAGGTGCAGGAGTAGGCCATTCAGCCCTTCGAGCCAGCGCCGCCATTCACTGTGATCATGGCTGATCATCCACCATCAGTACCCTTTTCCTGCCTTCTCCCCATAACCTTTGATTCCGCTATCTTTAAGAGCTCTATCTAACTCTTTCTTGAAAGAATCCGGAGAATTGGCCTCCACTGCCTTCTGAGGCAGAGCATTCCACCGAACCACAACCCTCTGTGTGAAAAAGTTTTTCCTCAACTCCGTTCTAAATTGTCTACCCCTTATTCTTAAACTGTGGCCTCTGGTTCTGGACTCCCCCAACATTGGGAACATGTTTCCTGCCTCTAGCGTGTCCAATCCCTTAATAATCTTATATTTCAATCAGATCCTCTCTCATCCTTCTAAATTCCAGTGTATGCAAGCCCAGTCGCTCCAATCTTTCAACACATGACAGTCCTGTCATCCAGGGAATCAACCTCGTGAACCTACGCTGCACTCCCTCAATAGCTAGAATGCCCTTCCTCAAATTTGGAGACCAAAACTGCACACAATACTCCAGGTGTGGTCTCACCAGGGCCCTGTACAACTGCAGAAGCACCTCATTGCTCCTATACTCAACTCCCCTTGTTATGAAGGCCAACACGCCATTAGCTTTCTTCACTGCCTGCTGTACCTGCATGTTTACTTTCAGTGACTGATGAACAGACATCTAGATCTCGTTGTACTTCCCCTTTTCCTAACTTGACACCATTCAGATAGTAATCTGCCTTCCTGCTCTTGCCACCAAAGCAGATAACCTCACATTTATCCGCATTAAACTGCATCTGCCATGCATCTGCCCACTCCCCCAACCTGTCCAAGTCACCCTGCATTCTCATAACATCCTCCTCACATTTCACACTGCCACCCAGCTTTCTGTCATCTGCATCACACTCGAAGTTCTGCAGGAACTCAGCAGGTCGGGCAGCATCTATGGAGAGAGGTAAACAGATGACGTCTTGAGCCTTCATCGGGCTTTCACCAGGATAGTGAAAAGCTTACTTGCAGTGGCATCACAACTGCGTAGCATCATATGAGATTCAAGACGTGCTGGTGGTGTATGGCGACGATTTGCAGGCAACTCCCAAGGAAAACCTAAACTGCATGCACGCAACTTTTGCAGAAAAGAACAGTTAGAATAAAACAAAACTCCATTTAGTGAAATGCACACACACCCAATTGTATGTCACCTCTGACCTCTTTTTAAAAATGTATTGAGTACAGTGCCGAATGGGCCCATCAGGCCTTTCGAGCAGCGCCGCCCTGCAAAATGTAATTTAACCCTAGCCTAATCACGGGACAACTTACAAAGACCAACTAACCTACTAACCGGTACGTTTTTGGTCTGTGGGAGGAAACCGGAGCGCTCGGAAGAAACCCACGCCATCACGCGGAGAATGTAGCACACACACAGAATAAGCACCAAACTTTGGAAGTTGCTGGGACTCTGGAAGTTGCCAGCCTCCCCCTGAAACGTGCATAGCTGAAACGAGCCCACAGCTCTCTGAAGTCTCGGGCAGAACAGTTGCTGTACCAAGCTGTGATGAATCTGGATAGGATGCGTTCTATAGTGTTTCAATAAAAATTGGTGAGGGTCAACGGGGACAAGCCAAATTTCTTTCATCTCCTGAGCAAGCTACTTAAGGGTGTCATAGCTGGGGGCGCTAATGGGGATGAGATGCCACTATCTATTAAATGCTCCCAATAGTCTCTGACAACTAAGTCCATCTCCTAGACTTCACATGTGGTTTTGCTACTAAGTCTGGTGGAACTCTTTCCACAGACAGGAGAAGGGGCAAAGGTGGGTTACTGGCGCCTTAAAACCAGTCGCTTCAGGCAGATGGGGCTCATCAGCCGTGGTTGGCATCTCATCAAGGAGAAGGAAAACTCTGATCTCAAACCTCCGCTATACCCATTCATGGGGAAGGCTTTGGGAGTAAAATTCCGGAGCTGAAGTGCCTACATTATGTTCAACCCTGACTGGCCACTCCAGCGACGTTGCTGGGCACCAAACTGTATCAGTCTCTGCCGTTCCTTTGGGTTCATCAGATGGTGGAGAGGGGGAGCTTGCTACATGGGCAACAGCTTTCTCTCCGTATCGTACTGTCCGGGCTCATATACCCAGATCACTAGGATGCAACATCCATGGTCGACCCTGGCAGACGTAGACCTCCTGAAGAAGTGGAGGCGCTGGCGAGCTTTCTTGGCCGTAGTGTTCAAATGAAGGTCAGAAAACCAATGAACAATCTTCATCACTTGCTAATTTGCTGTGATCCATGCACGGGAAAAGTTTAAAGATTAGCTTTATTTGTGATATGTACAGTGAAACATTGAATCGTACATGAAAATGCATTGTTTGTGCCAACGATCAACACAGTCCAAGGATGTATTTGAGCCAAGTAGTGCCATGTTGTTGGCACCAAATTAGCATGCCCACAATTTACCAATCCTAAGCTGTATGTCTTCTGAATGTGGGAGGAAACTGGAGCACCTCGGGGAAATCCATGCGGTCACAGGCAGGACGTACAAACTCCTCAGAGACAGCGGCAGGAATCGAACCCCGATTGCTGGTGCTGTAAGGCATTACGCCAGCCGTCGAGCTGCTGTTTTCCATTCTTCCAGATAGACTCATTTCTCATCGATCTTTTGAAAGAAATAGCAGGCCAATGATTTCCTGCGAGCAGATAGTCAAAGTTCAAAAGTTTAAAGTTCAAAGTAAATTTATTATCGACACAAAATACTCTGCAGATGCCGGGGTCAAAGCAACACTCACAATACGCTGGAGGAACTCAGCAGGTCAGGCAGCATCTATGGAAACGATCAGTCGACGTTTCGGGCCGGAACCCTTCGTCAGGACTGTAGAGGGAAGGGGCAGAGGCCCTATAAAGAAGGTGGGGGGAGGGTGGGAAGGAGAAGGCTGGTAGGTTCCAGGTGAAAAACCAGTAAGGGGAAAGATAAAGGGGTGGGGGAGGGGAAGCAGGGAGGTGATAGGCAGGAAAGGTGAAGAAAGAATAGGGGAAAACATGATGGGTAGTAGAAGGAGGCGGAACCATGAGGGAGGTGATAGGCAGCTGGGGGAGGGGGTAGAGTGACATAGGGATAGGGGAAGGGAAGGGGAGGGAATTACCGGAAGTTGGAGAATTCTATGTTCATACCAAGGGGCTGGAGACTACCTAGACGGTATATGAGGTGTTGCTCCTCCAACCTGAGTTTAGCCTCATCATGGCAGTAGAGGAGGCCATGTATGGATATATCTGAATGGGAATGGGAAGCAGAGTTGAAGTGGGTGGCTACCGGGAGATCCTGTCTGTTGTGGCGGACGGAGCAGAGGTGCTCGACGAAGCGGTCCCCAATCTGCGGCGGGTTTCACCGATGTAGAGGAGGCCGCACCGGGAGCACCGGATGCAATAGATGACCCCAACAGACTCACAAGTGAAGTGTTGCCTCACCTGGAAGGACTGTTTGCGGTCCTGAATGGTTGCAAGAGAGGAGGTGTGGGGAAAGGTGTAGCACTTACGCTAATTTGATAATTTATTATCAAAGTACATACATGTCACCATATATAACCCTGAGATTCATTTTCTTGCGAGCATACTCAATAAATCCATAACTGAGTTATAACCATAATCAAATCAATGAAAGACAGCGCCAACGGGTGGACAAACAGAGTGCAAAAGACATTAAATTGTGCAAGTACAAACAGAAAGACAAAAAAGAAATAATCATAAATAAACAAAACAACAAACAAATAAATAAATAAATCTGTGATGGGGCAAATGACATCAAGTGAAGTTATCCCCTCTGGTTCAAGAGCCTGATGGTTGAGGGTTAATAACGGTTGAGACCCCAGATAGTTTTGACCCTTTGTTACATCCCCCTGGGATTTTTGAGTATTTGCAGTGTGATGTTGAACCCAAATAGATTTCAATTTCTGCTATTTAAGGGAAGGAGCATTTCTTACCTGTTTAAAAATCGCACAACATGTGGAAACAGGATTAGTGTGGGGTAATAATTGACAATCACACGAGCTGAACCTTTGGAGTTGTGAACTTTAGTTGAACTTCCTTACCCAGTCGCTACTATTTACATAACCTGCACTGGCATGCACCTCAACCATAAAATCATACACAATTCCTCACCAAGGTAGAGAGTCATCGAGTCATCCAGCACAGAGTCAGTCCGTGCCAAACTAATATTCTGCCTAGTATATATATTTTTATGAACACGCTCTGTGACTGCGGACACATTTTTTGGATGATTCATGTTCCATGTGCTTCTGGTTAATTTTTTTTTGTTATTTGCGCGAGTTGATCAAGGCGCTTCAGCATGGGATCCCTTGTGCTCTTGACCAATCCCTATTTTCCTCAGTACACGTGACAAAAATAAACCGATTTAACAGTTTAGTTTGAACATCGACTTTGTTGTTGAGGCCCGCCTCTCCAAAACATAAATAAACACAATTAAAGCCATTGTAGCCGTAATGTTTCTCTTTCCTGTTCTACAGAAGAGCATGCTCTCATCTTTGTTTTGGGTGGAATTCCATTGTTCATGACTCAGACTCGACATAACGGAAAGTAAGAATATAGTTCAATCGAGAACGCTTCCCGCCCACCTTCCCCCTCACCTGGTCTCCCCTATCACCTGCCAGCTCCTACTCCCTCCCTTCCCCCCTCCTTTTGTTTTGGCTTCTTCCCCCTTCCTTTCCCGTCCTGAAGAAAGGTTTTGGCCCGGAGCGTCGACTGTTTATTCCTCTCCATAAATGCTGCCTGACCTGCTGAGTTCGTCCAGCGTTTTGTGTCTGTTGCTCCCCTATTTTCTCTGGTCTTGGGGATGTCTACCCACCCCTGTTGAGTATAAAAATGAAAGAGCTCTAGGCGGATTTCATTGGCATGTGATAACTATCTCCTCTTGATTACTACTTTATTTGCATCTTTGACAGCTACACTACCAGCCCGATCTAAATGTAAATACCTTTATTTATCTTTCCCTTTATTAGGGAAGGACTGAATCAAATTACTCTGTGGATTTTCCAAGAGTGGATTGATGGAATGTTCACTTATCACCTTCTTGCTAGCCTCCTCCCCCCCCCCGCACTTTTTTATCCTGGCATCTTCCCCCCCTTCCTTTCCACTCCTGAAGAAGGGTTTCAGCCAGAAATATCGACTATCTATTAATTTCCATAGATGTTGCCCGTCCTACTGAGTTCCTCCTGCATTTTGCGTGTGTTGCTCTGGATTTCCAGCATCTGCAAAATCTCACACTAATCCTGTTTCCACATTTCCTGTGGTTTTTGCAGATTTATGATTTGCTGCTCCACTGCGGATTCTCTTTAAGGTGTGCCTACCCTGAAGAAGTTCAAATCCTCTCTTCGATGGGAATTCAGTGAGCCCCTCTGTCAATGCTGTGATCTCTGTTACCCCCCCCCCCACCCCACAACTCTTCACTCAGGTACTCACCCAGACCCATTACCACAGCCTCCTATCCTTCCTGGGAACTCGTCTCGCCACCATCTTGTTCATCTCCTACCTTTGACCTTTCCACCCAGCTGGCTTCGCCTATCACCTTCCAGCTATCCTCCTTCTCTTCCCCCCACCTTTTTATTCCGGCATCTTCCCCCTTCCTTTCCTCTCCTGAAGAAGGGTCTTGGCCTGAAATGACGACTATGTATTCATTTTCAGAGAAGCTGCCTGACCTGCTGAGTGCCTCCAGCATTTTGTGTGTGCGTGTTGCTCTGGATTTCCGGCATCTGCAGACTTCTTGTGTTTAACAACTCTTGTCAGATTCACCCAGGACTCATTATTTGTGATCTACCTGCAACAAATCATCACAAGAAATTCTCTGCAGACTTATTTTTCTTCAGATAAACAAAAATGATTTGAATCTCTTTCTGGTACATATATTACACTCAATCCCTTAATGGACTGCATTATCAAGATGGAAATATTCCTTCTGAAGTTATTAGTAAAAAATGTATTCCATGCTTCAGGCCTGCATTTGCTGCCTATGGAAATGTGCCTCAACAATAACTGTGAGAGGAATTAAAGTTTTATGGGATGACGTAATTAGTGTTCTAATGAAATATTCAAAGGCATCTTGTAGGAGTGTGCGGCTCTCTTGCCAGGTCCACGTTTCAGGACAATTCTCTTCCTGAGGAGAAGATACAATATCAGTCTTTGCTCTAAGGGAGTATTGATCGAATGAAGGCTTCATTAATCTTTAGCCACTGAAAATGCAAACCTGTGTTAGCTGTTATCCATGAAGCTGAATGCAAAATCACCAACAGCCCTTGACAGCTGGAGCTGATCACTGTGTTAGTGTGGACAAGAACGTACTAGCCCATGCTCTCTATGTAGAGCTGGACAGAAAAGTGCCATGTCTATGTACGTTTACACCAGACAGAATTTACAATTAAAGAGTATCTTTATTTGTCATACAGCATTTACCTTGAAGCATCGCAGCATACAGTGAAATGCGTTGTTTCGATTCTCCCTCACTTGAGACGACCCTTCCTTGACAGATCTGTGCTGCTGAGAGACATCTTAGCATCAGTGATGTATCCAGGACGTCTTCGAGAAGTGATGCCTCAGAAAGACAGTGTCCATCATCAAGGAACCGCATCACCCAGGACATGCCCTGTTCTCATTGCTACCGTCAGGAAGGAGGTACAGGAGCCTAAATGCACACACCCAATGTTTCAGGAACAGCTTTATCCACTCCCCCCAAACCATTTGATTTCTGAATGGACATTGAACCCATGGACAGTACCGCACTACTTCTTAAAAAAAATACATATTTTTGCCCTACTTACTTAATTTAACGATTACACACACACACACACACTTCCTTGGTTGTCCATGGAAATCCAATGATGATGTCCACCCCTTTAACGGTGAGATCTTTGATGACTATACAGTCCTATCCTGGACCCACAAGCTCTATTGCAGGTGGGACATGTATATGTAGTAATGGTGGCAACCATGGCTGCATTTCTCCTGGCTCTCTTCTGCTGTCTTCTGGTTGTTCTTTCCATCTCCAGAATACGAACCCCGTCCCTACACAGCTGTCGCCATGTGGTACGGTCAGCAGCAACATCCTCCAGGTCCTCGGGTCTGATCTTGCACTTCCTTAAAGCATTCATCATCTGATCTTTATAGCGCTTCTTCGGCCCTCCAGCTGAGCGTCGACCATGATGTAGCTGACCGTATAACACTCTGTGGGGTAGCCGACATGGGGGCATCCTTATCACGTGCCCCAGCCATTGCAGCTGACGCTGGGTGATCATGGCCTCAATACTCCTGCAGTTGGTGTTTACAAGTATTTCAGTGTGAGGCACCCGCTCACGCCAGGTAATTCCCAGGATGAGCTGGAGGCAGCTTATGTGGGAGGGCTCCAAGGACTCACTCTCACGTCCCAACAGCACTGGTCCACAGAACACATCTCTCGATCCATAGCCATCTGGAGGCTCACTCAGCAGACTCTGTGACAGTCCTGATGACTCTTTCCTTTGTAGCCCTCATAATGCCGAGGAGAGACCAGGTTCTGCACCGCGAACAGCCAGCAAAATTTCAACCCCTCACTTTGTTCTCTCCACGCCTGTCTCCGGCCCTGTTCTACCAGCTCCTGGTATTTAGCGTTCTTCATTAATGTAGCTTTGATCATGTTGTAAGCAAGCCTGCAGAAGTTCATTGGCTTTTGTGGTCAGTTGATATCATTACTGTGTAAGATTTCAAACTTTAATCTCAGTTCCAATAATAGAGGTCCAAAACCAAATAACTCCTCGGTCCGAAACGTCGTCTGTCGATTCAAAGTTCAAAGTACATTTATTATCAAAGCATGTGAACATTATACAACCTTGAGATTCATCTCCTTACAGGCAGCCACAAAACAAGGAACCCCAAAGAACCCATTTAAAAAAGGCGGTCAGTCTCCCAGTGAGCAGAGAGAGAAAAAAACAAATCATGCAGACAATAACAGTAAGCAAATGGCATTTAGGGTGAAAGTGAGTTCCCAGACTTGAAGCCCGGAGTAGCCATTCATTTCATTTCTATAGACGCTGCCTGACCTGCTGAGTCCTGGTAGCGTTTTGTGTGTGTTGCTTCGGATTTCCAGCATCTGCAGAATCTCTTGTGTTTATAACTCCTTGGTCTACGTAATAACCTGGGCTGTTCAAATATTAAAGGTGATAAGAACTTAAAGGTGAACAACTAATCAGGAAATAATTTTAAAAATACACAAACGTTTACTTCAGAATTAGATTCAGAAACAGGTTTATTATCACTTTTATTGTTCATTGTCGTCAGATTTGCTGTTTTGTGGCAGCAATACATAAAATATACTATAGATTACAATAAGTATATATATGTAGGCAAATGGGACTTGTTCAGTCAGACAACTGGAAGGTGTTGGTTTTCAATGAACTATTAACTCATTCAACTCCCTCAGATAGACATAAAAGATGTTGAAGGCCATTCTAATCCCATTCCATTCCAAAGATGATTGTCTCCGGTGTCCAAGCAGGTGTCTATCCCTCAGCTAATGATGACAAGACACATAATCTGATGACTGTCAAGCACGTCACACAAAGTGGTGGAGGAATTCGGTGCGCCGGGCAGTAACTGTGGAGGGAAATGGTCAGGACCCTCCACCTGGGCTGTTCCTCTGGCGCTTTGTGCCTCACCCCAGATTCGCAAGTCTCTGAGCAAAGATGTTCCCCCCGTAACAAGAGCACACACAGGGGAGCAGGAGTAAGCCACTCGGCCCATCAAGCTGACCCTGTTATTCAATATGAACTTCACCGATTTTCCTCAAACTTCATTTCCTCTTCTTTGCCTTTGCACGTACCTCTCAGTTCTCTTGTCGCACAAAAAATTATTTACCTCCTCTTTACACAACTCTAGTAATTGCTTCCTCAAAGCAACTAGTCTCCATATTCCTAAATATTTAATCTCTTATCTCTAATATCAAGAATTGCCACTCTTATATAAAAAATATGTTATGACCCATGTGGGTTTCCTCTGGGTGCCCTGGTTTCCTCCCATACTCCAAAGATGTATGGTTCAGGATTAGTGAATTGTGGGCTGGAAGCATGACATCACTTGCAGGCTGCCCCCAGCACATTCTCGGTTGACGTAGATAACATATTGCACTGTATGTTTCAATGTTTCGATGTATATGTGACAAATTCCGCTGCTGCCTCTAAGCAATTTGTACATTCTTCCCGTGACCGCGTTGGTTTCCTCTGGGTGCTCTAGTTTCCTCCCACAGTCCAAAGACATACCGGTTGGTAGGTTAATTGGTGATTGTAAATTGTCTCGTGATTGAGTCAGGATTAAGTTGGGAGATTGCTGGGCAGCGTGACTCGAAAGGCCGGAAAGGGGGAGTGATTTCTTCACGTAGACTGAGGATGGTGAATCTGTGGTATTCATTGCTACAGATGGCTTTGAAGGCCAAGTCATTGGGTATCTTTAAAGTGGAGGTTGGTAGGTTACTGATTAGTAAGGGTGTAAAGGTTATGGGGAGAAGGCAGGAGAATGGGGTTGAGAGGGTTAATAAATCAGCCATGATGGAATGGTGGAGCAGACTCCATAGCCTTGGTCTGCTCCTAAGTCTTGTGGCCTCATGCTGCCTGCCAAGCTGACTTCCTCCAGCTACCCGTTTGTTATTTGTTCCTTCATTGCTTCTTAAAACTTTGGGTCTCCCCTGGCTAACAGCTGCAGACGGCTGTAGACTCCACCAGCTCCCTCATGGGCACTGAGGACATCTTCAAAAGGCGATGCCTCAGAAAGGCAGCATCCATTATTAAGGACCCCTACCATCCGGAACGTGCCCTCTTCTCATTACTACCATCGGAGAGGGGCTACAGAAGTCTGAAGGATGACACTCAATGTTTTAGAAACAGCTTCTTCCCTTCTGCCATCGAATTTCTAAACAGACTACCTCACAGGTTTTGCTCTTTTTGCACTAATTATTTAATTTCTCTCTCTCTCTCTATATATATATGTGTGTGTGTGTGTGTCTATATTTATATATATATTTTGTTGTTCCTCTCCGCGCCTTGTGACACCTCGGGTGGCAACCTAGCTGTTTCTTTAGCATTTCTGTCTGTTTTTTATGAGACCGAGTTGTCAGCTCGACACTCAGTCCAGCAGGGATGGAAAGCGTGCACAGGAGCCGGCCGGATTCGAACCCAGGACCACTCGCCTCGAATTCTGGTGCGGATGGCTCTACACCACCAGCTGGCTTAAATTTAGGCTTATATTTATTTAAATATGAATATTTCATATCCTATTGTAAGTTATAGTATATTTTATGTCTTGTATTCTACTGCTGCTGCAAAACAACAAATTTCACGACATATATCAACGATAATAAACTTGATTCTGGTTTTGACCAGTTTGTGTCAAAGATGGAAACTTTGCAAGCTTATTCATTCTTTCCCACGTTCCCACGTTTATACGTGTTCCAAATCAGCCTGAGGTTTGCCGTTTTTAAGCACCAGTGAGGAATTGCGCTTTCCATTAACGACCCGTTGCTGAGAGACGCCATTTGCTTCCATTTCTATTCCTCCTTTTGGTAAATGTTAATTAGTTATTTCTAGCCGCCGGGCTGTTAGTGTGCTGCTTTATGACGGTTTAAGAACAATTGCCTGTTACCGAGGAGGGGGGCCTGACCCATTCTGTTTCCAGTACAGCTGCCAAAGGAAAATGAGTTTATTATTCACTCTGAGCTCCTTCCCGTAAGACGTAGGAGTAGATTAGGCCATTCGGCCCATCGAGTCTGCTCCACTTTTTCATCCTGGCTGATCCATTTCTCTCTCAACTCCATTCTCCTGCCTTTTCCCCATTACCCTTCACACACTGACTATTCAAGTCAAGTCAAGTCAATTTATTTGTCATTTAACTATATACGTACCATCAAATGAGACAATGTGCCTCCAAACCAGGCTGTAAAGCACTGTCGTACACATAACACACAATAACTTTAGAAAGTAAGGATGAAATCTACAGATGAATTACATGTAAATAAACAAACTAAAATGCTTAATTTAAGTATTGTGAGGTACAGAACAGATTAACCAGTGAGAACCTTTCAACCTCTCCCTTAAATGCACCCAATGACCTGGTCTCTGTATCTGCCCGTGGCAATGAATTCTACAGACTTACCACCCTCTGGCGAAAGAAATTCCTCCTCACCTCCATTCTAAATGAGTATCCCTTTATTCTGAGGTTGTGTCCTCTGGTCCTCGACTGCCCCATTACTGGAAACATCCTCTCCGCATCCACTCTATCCAGACCTTTCAACATTCAATAGGTTTCAATGAGATCCTCCCTCATTCTTCTAAATTCCAGGGCCATCAAGTGCTCTGCATATGGTAAGCTTTTCATTCCTGGGATCTTTTCTGTGAACCTCCATTGAACCCTCTCCACTTTCAGAGTATCTTTTCTAAGATCTAGACTAACACTCTAATATCTCCTCCTTGCTGATAATCAACACAGACACTATTCAAGGAATGTGCTCCTCAAATCCCTTATAATCTTTCTCCTCTCTCTTAAAACCCTTACTCTCTAGTTTTAGACTCCTCTACCCTGGGGGAAAAGACTGTGACCGCTCACCTTTTCAATGCTCCCATGATTTTAAAAACCACTGTAAGGTCACCCCTTGGCCTCCTATCTTCCAGGGAAGAAGGAATGCTGAGGGCAACATGATGGAGTCACAGTTAGCGCAACGCTGTATAGTCCCAGTTATGCGTCTACAGGGTTCGATTCCCATCGCTGCCTGTAAGGAGTGTGTAAGTTCTCCCCATGACTGTGTAGGTTTCCTTCAGGGGCTTCAGTTTCCTCCCACATTCCGAAGAATGACGGATAAAGATAGTAAGTTACGGACATGCTATGTGGAAGCCGGAATTGTGGTCTGCCCCCAACACATTGGACTGTGTTGGTTGTTGATGCAAACGACACATCTCACTGCATGCTTTGATGTTTCAATGTACATGTGACAAATAAGACTTATCTTTTAATCTTATCTAGCCTCTCCTTATAACTCAAGCCCTCCAGTCCCAATAAAATCTTTATAAATCTTATTGTTGTACCCTTTCCCGTTTATCATGGCATGCCCCCTGCAGCAGGGATGCCAGAATTGTACGCAGTATTCCAAACATGGCCTTAGTAAAAGCTTGCACATTAAAGGGAACATACTGCAAACTGATCAACCGGTAACTTGCCAGTGCAATTAACTCTCCAAGTACTTATAAGCTCACTTCGACTTTCAAATGCGTAGAAAGCATTCTTCTAGGGTGCATCACAACCTGGTACGGAAGTTGTTCTGTCCAAGACCGGAAGAAGCTGCAAAAGATCGTGAACACGGCGCAGCACATCACACAAACCAATCTTCCGTCCTTGGACTCACTTTACACCGCACGCTGTCGGAGCAGTGCTGCCAGGATAATCAAGGACACCACCCACCCAGCCAACACACTTTTCGTCCCTCTTCCCTCCGGGAGAAGTCTCAGGAGCTTGAAGACTCGTACGGCCAGATTTGGGAACAGCTTCTTTCCAACTGTGATAAGATTGCTGAGGGCCGTACCCTCCAAATATCTGGACCTGCCTCTCGGTTTTTTTGCACTACCTTACTTTCCATTTTCTATTTTCTATTTATGATTTATAGTTTAAATTTTTAATATTTACTATCGATCTGTACTCCAGGGAGCGGGAAGCGCAGAATCAAATATCACTGTGATGATTGTACGTTCTAGTATCAATTGTTTGGTGACAATAAAGTATAAAGACCGTTTTCCCTTGCTGCTGCTTCATAGAGGACAGAAAGAATTCTGCAAGGATGCAGCGAGCTGTAGGCAGCTGACTGCCCAGTTCTGAAATGCAGAAAGATCATGGTCTGCTAACTCATGATTTGCAAAGTCTTCTATGGAGTGGCGGAGTGGAGATATGTCTCTACCGAAGGAGGTCTAAGCCCCTCGTAGCCTCCGTTAGCCTACAGGTTACCCTTGGGCAAGGTGTAGCACCTGCTTAGCCCCTCCCGCCAGTAAGAGTCATGTGAAGTCATGGGAGCAGGTGGTGGACGGTCGTGTGAACGGCTAGGCCTGTCACAAGTCCTGGTTTTGGGACCATAGATGCCAGCCAGACAATCTCTGAAGAGTAGAGAAAACATGAAAAATTCTGCAGATGCTAGAAATCCAAAACAACACACACAAAATGCTGTACCACTTCCTGTTCTACCGGAGTTGTAGAGATGTGAGGGAGTTTCGCAGGTATGGCTAAACCCTTGCACAGTTTGCCTGAGCCCTTCATATTTCCCTCTCTGTGCCAGTGTTAGGCATGAAACGATGGAAAGGTAGGCAACAGACCTTGCTCCTTTTTTAGATTATGAGAACACTCAGTCCTCTTTTATTGTCATTTAGAAATGCATACATGCATTAAGAAATGATACATCTATAGAAAAGAGAAAACAGCCAATGTTTCAGGACAAAACCCTTCATCAGGACTGGAGAAAAAGATAAGGTTGGAGCAAAACGGTGGTGGGGGTAGGGAAGGGGAGGGGAGGGGAAGACGAAGTTCAAGGTGGTAGGTGATAGGTGAAACCGGGCGAGGGGGAGGGTGAAGTAAAGAGCTGGGAAGTCGATAGGTGAAAGAGATAAAGGGCTGGAGAAGGGGGAAATCTGATAGGAGAGGGTAGAATGCCATGGAAGAAAGGGAAGGGGAGGAGCACCAGAGGGAGGTGATGGGCAGATAAGGAGATGAGGTGAGAAAGGGAAACAGGAACAGGAATGGTGATGGTGGGGGGGGTGGGGGGGTGGGATGCAATTACTGGAAGTTCAAGAAACCGATCTCTGAGAGTATCGATAATGTCTGGGGTCACCCGTCTTGTAAAGACACTGCCCAGGAGAAGGGAAAGGCCAAACCACTTCTGTCGAAAATATTGCCAAGAACCATCATGGTCGTGGGTGGACCGTAATCGCCCATGTCATGATGATCGTTCTATGATTTGACCATGCAGTTATGAAAAGCACTTGAAAAGTATTGGAATAAGATTATAAAGATTAGCTTTATTTGTCACAAGTACATCGTGTCCACAACCAACACAGTCCAAGGGTTTGCTGGGGGCAGCCCGCAAGTGTTGTGATGCTTCTAGAACCAGGATAGCATGCCCAAAACTCACTAACCCTAACCTGGATATTTTTTGAATGTGGGAGGAAACTGGATAAGCTGGAGGAAACCCATGTGGTGATGGGGAGAGTGTACGAACACTTAGAGATAGCGGCAGGAATTGAACTCTCTCACTGGTGCTCTAAACTGTTGTGCTAACCACTACTGTACCACTTCCTGTTCTGCTGGAGTTGTAGAGATGTGAGGGGGTTTCGCAGGTATGGCTAAGCCCTTGCACAGTTTACCTGAGCCCTTCATATTTCCCTCTCTGTGCCAGTGTTAGGCATGAAACGATGGAAAGGTAGGCAACAGACCTTGCTCCTTTTTTTTAGATTATGAGGACACTCAGTCCTCTTTTATTGTCATTTAGAAATGCATACATGCATTAAGAAATGATACAATGTTTCTCCGGAGTGATATCACAGAAAACAGGACAAACCAAAAACTAACACTGACAGAACCACATCATTATAACATATAGTTACAGCAGTGCAAAGCAGTACCATAATTTGATGAAGAACAAACCATGGGCACAGTAAATAAAGTCTCAAAAGTCCCCGAGTCGATCGACTCCCGAGTCCCCGATAGCAGGCGGCAAAAGGGAGAAACTCCCTGCCATAAACCTCCAGGCACTGTCAACTTGCCGATGCCTTGGAAGCAGCCGACCACAGCCGACACTGAGTCCATCCGTCCGAAAACTCCGAGCCTCCGACCAGCCCCTCCGATACAGCCTCCTGAGCGCCATCCTCTGCCGAGCGCCTTCGACCTCGCCCTGGCTGCTGAAACACGCAAAGCCGAGGATCTCGGGGCCTTCCGCTCCGGAGATTCCAGTTACCACGCAGTAGCAGCGGCAGCGAAGCGGACATTTCAGAAGTTTTCCAGATGTTTCTCCATACTCTCACGTCTGTCTCCATCAAATCAGAATTGTGCAGAGTCCCCTACTTGACAGATAACAGACATTACCACCGAGGTGGACGCGCGCGCCGCCATCTTCTCCTCCTCCTCCTCCTCGGAGCATAATTAGGCCATCCTGCCCTTTGAGTCTACTCCGCTATTTCATCATGGCTGATCTACTTCCCTCTCGGCCTTATTCTTCTGCCTTCTCCCCGTAACCTTTCACGCCGTGACCAATCAAGAACCTATCATCTTCCACCTTAAATACACCCAATTGTTCGGCCTCCAGAGCCGTCTGTGGCTATGAATTCCACAGATTCACTAGCCTCTGGTTAAAGAAATTCCTCCTCATCTCTGTCCTAAATGGATGTCCCTCTACTCTGAGGCCGTGCGCTCTGGTCGTACACTCCCCCACCTGAGGAAACGTTCTCTCCATATCCACTCTATCTAGGCCATTTAACATTTGATAGGTTTCAATTGGATTTCCCCCCCCACCCCAATTCTTCTAATTTCCAGCGAGTAAAGGCCCAGAGCCATCAATTGGTCCTCATACAATAAGCCTTTCATTCTGGAAAACAGTGTCATGAATCTCCTCTGAACCCTTTTCAATGTCAGCATATCCTTTCTTAAATATAGAGGGACAACACCTTATATTCTGTCTGGGTAGCCTCCAACCTGATGGCATGAACATTGACTTCTCTAACTTCCGCTAATGCCCCAACTCCCCCTCGTACCCCATCTGTTATTTATTTATATACACACATTCTTTCTCTCTCTCTCTCCTTTTTCTCCCTCTGTCCCTCTCACTATACCCCTTGCCCATCCTCTGGGCTTCCCCCCTCTCCCCCTTTTCATTCTCCCTGGGCCTCCTGTCCCATGATCCTCTCATATCCCTTTTGCCAATCACCTGTCCAGCTCTTGGCTCCATCCCTCCCCCTCCTGTCTTCTCCTGTCATTTTGGATCTCCCCCTCCCCCTCCCACTTCCAAATCTCTTAATAGCTCTTCCTTCAGTTAGTCCTGACGAAGGGGCTCGGCCCGAAATGTCAACTGTACCTCTTCCCAGACATGCTGCCTGGCCTGCTGCGTTCACCAGCAACTTTGATGTGTGTTGCTTGAATTTCCAGCATCTGCAGAATTCCTCGTGCTGACATTTTGTATTCACTGCAAACTTACAACAAATCTGATGACTGCTTTTGTCAGCTGACCTAGGCCACAGGCCACAGTGGCCTAAAGCGAACTGTTTCTGCATCAACATAAAGATATTTTGAGCAGTGGGATATTCTTAATCAAGTTGTTCTGACAAGTTAACATGGAATTTCAAGTTATAATCTCCTGGGTAGGTTGTCGTAGATTTACTAAAAATGAGAGCTTTGAAACATTATCATCTTTCGCCACGAATGTAACTACTATTTTTAACATCACTAATGCTCAGAATACAGAACAAGAATTGGAATCTGTATGTACATATTTAGCGACTGATTTAAATTCCTTGTGTGAGAAAATAGAGCTGATGGCAAGCTTTTTGGATTTGGAAGATAACTTACGTAAAAGGCAGCATAGGCTGAAGTTGAATTGAGAAGTTTATGAATAATTAACAGTTCAGCATGGACTAGATGGGCCGAAGTGCCTGTTTCTGTGCTGCCTTGCTCTATGACTCTATGATGTGTGTGTGTGTGTGTATGCATGTGCAAACATAAGTTTGTACACGCTATTATGTGTGTGATGACAAAATGTACATTGTACAATGTACAAAAGTGTAGGTATATTGGTGTGTGTACACATATCTTCAAGTGCATGAGTGTGTTTGTAACTGGTGTGCACGTGTGTGCAATGTGCATATGTACATATACTTCTGTGTGTTTGTGCATGTGAGTGCGTGTAAGAGAGATACAGGGAGAGAGAGAGTTGGAGGGAGAAAGGGAGAGAGAGAGAGATGGGGGAGAAAGAGAAAGATGGAGGGGAAAAGGGAGAGAGATGGAAGGGGAAAGGAAGAGATAGAGGAAGATGGAGGAAGATATAGAGAGAGATGGGAGAAAGGGAGAGATAGAGAGATAGAGGAGAAAAGAGATGGAAGGAGAAAGGGAGAGATAGCGAAAGAGAGAAAGATTGAGGAAGAAAGGGAGAGAGAGATGGAGGAAGAAAGGGAGAGAGAGATGAAGGGAGAAATGGAGAGACAGAGAGGGAGGTGGAGCAAGAAAGAGAGAGAGGTGGTGAGAGACAGGGAGATAGAGCGTGAGATGGATGGAGAAACGGAGAGATAGAGAGAGATGAATGGAAAAAGAGAGAGAGACGGAGGGAGAAAGGGAGAGATAGAAAGAGAGGGGGGAGAGAGAGATGGGGGAAAGAGTGGTAGCGATAGAGTGAGAGTGTGAAAGAGGGCGAGACGTAGAAGGAGAAAGAAAGCGAGGGGAGAGACAGAAGGAGAGAGAGAAGGAAAGAAAGAAAAAAAGGAAAGAGGGAGAGAAAGGGGGAGAGTGATAGACAGAGACAGAGAGAGACAGAAGGCAGTTTTGGAAACAAATTTCTGTCAAAGTACCTAATCTTTGTGAAGTAATAGCCAGCCAGCATCTGCCTTTTCCCTTTCATCACTGAAGTCCACAGAGCAGGTCCCCACTGTTTGGACACTTTACTGAGGATGACTCAGGCTAATGTTTCAGGCTCCTGACAGGATGATGAGAATGTTAACTTGTGCAGCAAGTCTGTCGGTATCTGCTGTGATCAAGGTGCCTACACTGTCACCTCTGAATGGCAAGTGACCGGTTAGATTGATCTTGGAGTTAGTTAAGATTATAGGGGAATCCTAAACCAAAGATTAGATTAGATTATGAGGACTAGCAGTCCTCTTTTATTGCCATTTAGTAATGCATTCATTAGGAAATGATACAATGTTCCTCCAGAATGATATCACAGAAACACAAGACGAACCAAGATTGAAAAACTGACAAAAAACACATAATTATAACGTATAGTTACAACAGTGCAAAGTAATACCGTAATTTGATAAAGAACAGACCGTGGGCACAGTAAGTAAAGTCTCAAAGTCTCTCGAAAGTCCCATCATCTCACGCAGACGGTAGAAGGAAGAGAAACTCTCTTCCTGCCATGAACCTCCAGCGCCGCAAACTTGCCGATGCAGCACCCTGGAAGCACCCGACCACAGCCGACTCTTGAGTCCGTCCGAAAACTTCGAGTCTCCGACCAGCCCTCCGACACCGAGCACCGAGCACCATCTCTGCCGAGCGCTTTGATCCTGGCCCCGGCAACAGGCAATAGGCAAAGCCGAGGATTTGGGGCCTTCCTCTCTGAAGATTCTCGATCGCACAGTAGCAGCAGCAGCAAAGCAGACATTTCAGAAGTTTCTCCAGATGCTCCTCCGTGCTTCTCACGTCTGTCTCCATCAAATCAGGATTGTGCACGGCCCCTGCTTAACAAATACCGATATCATTTTGGAGCAGCCGCGTGCACTGTGTCACGCCGCCATCTTCTCCTCCCCTCCTGAAGTGGGAGGGGAAAGAGGAAAGATTCACAAGGCATGTGAGGGGCAACTTTTCCACGCAGAAGGTAGTGAGTATATGGAACGAGCTGCCAGAGAAAGTGGTCAAGGCAGGTACAATTACAACATCCAAGAGACATTCTGATAGATATACCTTGGTGGCATGATAGTGTAGAAGTTAGTGTTGACTGTCAGACCAGGGTTCAGTTCTCACTGCTGTCTGTAAGGAGTTTGTAAATTCTCGCTGTGACAGTGTGTGTTTCCGCCATGAGCTTCAGTTTCCTATCGCGTTCCAAAGATAGGGGTTCGGATTAGTGAGTCGAAGGTATGCTATGTTTTGATGTTTTGATGTAAAGCTAATCCTTAAATCTTTAGGTACATGGATAGGAAGGGTTTAGATGGATATGTGCCATGCAGGTCAATGAGACAAGTTCCATTAGTTCATTGGTTGGCAGGGATGAGGTGGGTCAGTGGCTGGTTTCCTTGCTGCTTAGCTCTATGACTCTAATAAAAGCAGAATATTACTCATTATCACTCTGCTGCTCGGTGTTCAGTATTTGCCCTCTGTGCATTCTACATTGTACGTACACTTAGAGGCCAATTTATTTGATACCTCCTATACCTGATAACTGAGTGAACGTTCATGATCTTCTGCTGTTGAAGCCCATCCACTTCAAGGTTTGACGTGTTGTGCGTTCAGAGATGCTCTTCTGCACATCACTGTTGTAACACATGGTTATCTGAGTTACTGGCACCTTCTGTCAGCTTGAACCAGTCTGACCATTCTCCTCTGAACACTCTCATTACCTCAGCACCTTCACCCACAGAACTGCTGCTCACTGGGTGAATTTTTGCAACATTCTCTGTAAATTCTCTCAGGAGATCCCACTCAACCTCAATACACCTGCCTTCTTGTCATATCCTTTAATGCTCAGACCAATCAGGAAACAACCAACTTCCGCTTTAAATATACCCATGGACTTGACCTCCACTGCAGTCTGTGGCAGAGCATTCCATAGATTCAATACTCTGGTGAAAAGAAAAATTCCTCCTCACCTCTGTTCTAAAAGGTCATCCCTCAATTTTGAGGCTGTGCCCTCTAGTTCTGGATGCCCCCACCTGAGGAAACATCCTCTCCACACCCACCCTATCTAGTCCTTTCAACATTCGGTAGGTTTCAATGAGATCCCCCTGCATTCTTCTAAATTCTAGTGAGTACAGGCCCAAAGCTGTCACATACTCCTCATATGTTAACCATTTCATTCTCGGAATTGTCCTCATGAACTTCCTCTGGACTCTCCCTAATGAAAAAACATCCTTTCTGAGATATGGGGCCCAAAACTGTTGACAATACTCCAAGTGTGGCCTGACTAGTGTCTTATAATGCCTTAGCATTATCTCTTTGCTCTTATATTATATTCCCTTTGAAATAAATACCAACATTTCATTTGCCTTCCTTACCACAGACTCAAGCTGTAAATTAACCCTTTGGGAGTCTTACATGTGAACTCTCAAGTCCCTCTGCACCTCTAATGTTAACCCTTCTCCCCATTAGATAACAATCTGCACTATTGTTCCCTTTACCAAAATGCATTAGTGTTCATTTCCCAGCACTGTATTCCATCTACCACTTTTTTGCCAATTCTTCCAATTTGTCTAAGTCCTGCTGCAATCGCATTCCTTCCTCAGCACTACCTACCCCTCCAACTATCTTCATATTGTCCACAAACTTTGCCACAAGGCCATCAATTTCATTATCTAAATCATTGACAAATAATGTGAAAAGCTGCGGTCCCAATACTGACCCCTGAGGAGCACTACTATTCACTGGCAGCCAACCAGAAAAGGACCCCTTTATTCCCACTCACTGCCTCCTGTCTGTCAGTCATTCCTCTATCCATGCCAGTATCTTTCCTGTAACACCACAGGATTTTATCTTGTTCAGCAGCCTCATGTGTGGCACCTTATCAAATGCCTTCTGAAAGTCCAAGTAAATGACATCCACTGCCTCTCCTTTCTCCACCCTGTGTGTTACTTCCTCGAACTCTAACAGATTTATCAGGTAAGATTTCCCTTTACAGAAACCATGCTGACTTTGACTTATTTTAACATTAGCCTCCAAATACCCTGAAACCTCATCCTTAATAATATACTCAAACATTTTCCCAACGACTGAGGTTAGTCTAACTGGCCTATAATTTCCTCTCTTTCGCCTTTCTCCCTTCTTAAAGAGTGGAGAGACATTTGCAATCTCCCAGTCCTCCGGGGTCATGCCAGAATCAAGTGATGCTTGAAAGATCATGACCAATGCATCTGCTGTCCCTTCAGCAATGTCTCTCAGGACTCTGTGATGTAGTCCATCTGGTCCAGGTGACTTATCCACCTTAGACCTTTCAGTTTGCGTAGCACTTTTTCCTTTGTAATAGCAATGGCACTCACTCCTGCTCCCTGACACTCACGGATCTCTGGCACACAGCTAGTGCCTTCCACTGTAAAGACTGAAGCAAAGTATTCATTAAATTCATCTGCCATTTCTTTGTCCCTCATTATTTTCCCGTGGTCCAATACCAACTCTCACCTTCTATTTACTCTTTATATAACTGAAAAAATTTAGTATCCTGCTTTATATTATTGGTTAGTTTGCCCTCATATTTCACCTTTGCCCTTCTTATAGCTTTTTTAGTTGCCTTTTGTTGGATTTTAAAAACTTCCCAATCATCCAACTTCCCACTCACTTTTGCTGCCTTATATGCATTTTCCTTGGCTTTTATGCAGTTCTTAACTTCCCTTGCCAGCTACGGTTCACAACCCTTGCCATTTGAAAACTTCTTCTTCTGTGAGACATATCTATCCTGCCATCTTCAGCCTGAAACTTCAGTTATTTCTGCTCTGCCATCATCCCCGCCAGTATCACCCTCCAATCCACCTGGGCAAGCTCCTCTCTCATTCATCTGTAATTCTCTTTATTCTATTACAATACTGATACATATGACTTCTGCTTCTCCTTTTCAAATTGCAGTATAAATTCAATCATATTATGATCACTGCCCCCTAAGGGTTCCTTTACGTTAAACTTCCTAATGAGATTAGGGTTATTACACAACACCCAATCTAAGATGGCCTTTCCCTGAGTAGTCTCAAGCATAAGCTGCTTTAAGAAGCCATTTCATAGGCATTCAACAAGTTCCCTTCCTGCGATCTGACACCAACCTGATTTTTCCAATCCACTTGCATATTGAAGTCCCCCATAACAATTGTGACACTAAGCTTATTGCATGCCTTTTCCAGCTCCCTTTGCAATCTCAACCCCACAACTTGGCTACTATTTGGAGGCCTATATATGATTCCCATAATGTTTCCTTCACCCTTGTAGTTTCTTAACTCCACCCACAAAGATTCAACATACTCTGACCCTATATCACCTCTTTCTAAAGATGTAACTCCATCTCTTACCAATAGAGACACACCACTGCCTATGCCTTCCTGTCTATCCTTTCAATACAAAGTATATCCTTTGATGTTAAGCTCCCAACTATGGCCTTCTCTCAGCCACGACTCAGTGATGCCCACAACGTCATACTGACCAATCTGTAATTGCGCCATGAGTTTGTCCACCTTATTCCAAATACTATGCATGTTTAAATACAGCACCTTCAGTCCTGCATTCTTAACTCTTTTGAATTTTGCCTCTGTGGTACAATTCAACTCTTTGCTCTGTCTGCATTTGTGCCCAGTCATTGGCTTGTCCTTCCTCACACTCATGTTACACCCGTCATCTACTTATAAACCTGTTGGCTCATCCTGAGCTCTATCAGACTGGTTACCAGCCCCTGCCGTGTTAGTTTAAATGACTCCCAAAAGCTCTAGTAAACTGCCTGCAAGAATATTGGTGCCCCCTCGGATTCAAGTTCAACCTTCTGGGTCACACCTTCCCCAGAAGACGTACCAATTATCCAGAAATCTGAATCCCTGCTCCCTGTTCCATGCTCCAATTCTTCAACCACGCATTTATCTGCCACCTCATTCTATTCCTATCCTCACTGTCACATGGCACAGGCAGCAAACCCAAGATTACTACCCTTGAGGTCCTGCTTCTCAGCTTCCTACCTAACTCCCTGCATTCTGTTTTCAGGACCGCCACCCTTTTTCTACCTATGTCGTTGGTACCAGTATGTACCACGACTTCTCGCTGCTCACCCTCCCTTTTCAGGATATTGTGGACACGTTCAGAAATATCGTGGACCCTGGCACTTGGGAGGCAAATTATTATCTGTGTTTCTTTTTTGCGTCTACAGAATCACCTATCTGTCCCCTAACTATAGAGTCCTCCACTATTGCTGCCCTCCTCTTCAGTTCCCTACCCTTCTGAGCCCGGCCACAGGCACGGCCACTGTTGCTTCCCCCAGGTAGGTTGTCACTCCCACCACCAACAGTACTCAAAATGGAGTACTCGCTGTTGAGGGGGACAGCCACAGGGCTGCTCTCCACTATCTGATGTTTTCCCTTCCCTCTCCTGACAGTCACCCATTTTTCTAATTCCTGTAGGCTTGGGGTGACTACCTCCCTGTCGCTCCTGTCTATCACCTCTTCACTTTCCCTAACAAGCTGAAGGTCATCAAGCTGCAGCTCAATGCACCTGGTACAGATATGGCCATCGGGGAGGCTGGGAGTCTCCCAGAAATCCCACATCTGACACCCAGAACAGAACCCTGAATCTGTAGACAAACCTCCTATTCTCTCAAGAGTTAAATAAGAAATAAGGAATGAACTCACCTATTTACTTGCCTCCGCCTGTTCTCACCGAAGCCCTGTTGAGCCAAAGCCTTACCACTCTAACTCAGACCACTCCAACAATGACCGCTCCATTAGATGGTACCATTCTTTTATGGAGACTGGGTTTTTAAACCTCTTTGCTGGACTTGCGTGGGAATACTTCTACTGTGTCTGTGCCATACACCATGTCTGCACGCTTTTATGCATTAAGTTGCTGCCACGTGATTGGCTGATTGGATATTTGCATTAATGAGCAAATGTACAGGTGTACCTAATAAAGTGGCCACTGAGTGTATGTGTTTGAAACATTTTAGGAAAACCCAGTACTGTGAAAGATGTGAGAGAAATACACATCTATTTTTTCATCAATGTTGTCATATCCTTCCAAACTTCGTACCGAGAGCTAAATTAACCAAAATCACAGCACAATATCACAGTTAACCACACTCTGATGTAAAATAGAATCACAGATGCACAGAACTGTGGTACAGTTGCAAACAATATAAAGAAATTACCTTCGTAAGCCACTAAAATTAGAAATGTAAGTTTAGCAAGTGGAGAGGTTGATGGAGAAAGAAATGAAACAGTGATCTGTTTAGAATGATAGAGTCACGAGACAGAAAAACATGCCCTTTGGCCCATCTTGTCCATACTTGAACATGCCACCCGCAAGAAGATGAATCTTAAGGATGGATACAATATAAATGCTCTGATAATAAATTTGAACTTTGAACTTTGATGACCATCCATGCTAATCCCATTTCCTAGAACTTTGAGACTTCTAAGCCTTGGTGATTCAAGGCACAGAAGTTTTATGTACACATGCTCAATAGAGGGGACGGCTTTACCTGTGATGGACTGGGCCTTATCCACTATTTTTTGTAGGACTTCCTGTTCAAGGACATTGGTGTTTCCATACCAGGCTGTGATACAGCCAGTTAGTACACGTCCACAGAAGTTTGTCAAAGTTTTGGATATCATGCTGAATCTGTGGAAACTCCTGAAGAAGTAGAGGCACTGCCGTGCTTTCTTCATAATTGTACTTACGTGCCAGACCCAGGACATGTCCTCCGAAATAATAACACAGAGGAATTTAAATTTGCTAATCCTCTCTAATTCTGATCCTCCGAAGAGGACTGTCTCATGGACCTCAGGTTTTCTCCTCCTGAAGTCAACAATCAGCTCCTCGGTCTTGCTGACATTGAGCAAGAGGTTGTTGCCATGGCACCACTCAGCCAGATTTTCAATCCCCCTCTTATAAGCTGATTCATCACCACCTTTGGCCTATGACAGTGGTTTCATCAGCAAACTTGTGCTTAGCCACACAGCCATAAGTGCAAAGCAAGTAGAGCAGGGGGCTAAGCACACAGCCTTGTGGTGCACCTGTGCTGTTGGAGATCATGGAAGTGATGTTGCCAATCTGAACTGGCTGGGGTCTGCAAGTAAGTAAATTGAGGATCCAATTGCATAAGGAGGTATAGAGGTAAATGTCTAGGAGCTTATTGGTTAGTTTTAAGGGGCTGATGGTATTGAATGCTGAGCTGTAGTCAATAAAGGACATCATGTTCAGATGTTCCAGAGTTGAGTGAAGAGCCAATGGGATGGCATCTGCTGTGGATCTGCAGGCAAATTGGAGCAGATCCAAGTCATTTCTTAGGCAGAAGTTGATATGCTTCATCACCAACCTTTCAAAACACTTAATCGCTGTGGACAAATGTGTAACTGGACGAAAAGCATAGAAGCAGGTCACCATGTTCATCTTGGGCAGCAGTATAATTGAGTCCTGCTTGAAGCAGGTGAGTACCCCAGACTGCTGAAGTTAAAGATCTCAGTAAACACTCCAACCAGTCGATCTGCACAGGTGTTTAGTACTCGGCTCGGTACCCTGTACCCCATCTGGGCCGGGCGCTTTCCGTGGGATCAGACTCCTGAAGGCGACTCACACATCTGCTTCAGAGACCAAAATCATAGGATCATCAGGGGCTGTGGGAATTTGTGATGGCTCCTCCATGTTTTGATAGTCAAAGGAGCATAGAAGACATTGAGCTCATCTGGAAGCGAAGCCCTGTAGTTGCCTGTGACGCTTGGAGATGATAGCATTCAATCCCTGACAGGGCTATCGAACATCCTTCGATGATTCAAGTATGGTACAGAATTGCCACTTGAGATGGCTTTCTGGAGATCATACAGTACCTTGTAAATTCTATTGAATTTCTTTTTTTTTCAGTAAATGTCTGCTTGAAAATGAATCCCCAGGTAGTTTATGGTGACATATACTTTGATAATTAAAGTATTTACTTCAAACTTTGAAATGGACAAAACTTTGTTCAAGTTGCACCTTGTAACTTTGCCTTTGTCAATTTTTTTTCCCCTGTGCTATCACCAAGATTTCAGAGCAAGGAAGTTCTCCCCACATCCCTGGCCAATACTGATCCATCAGCCAGTAACACTAAACAATTAATGGGTGTTTTTGGGACTTTGCTGTTGAGTAAACGTCAGCTGTGTTTGCCATATTACAACACTAACAGCATTTCTGAAGTAATTCATTGTCTGTGAAGTGCCTCACAGCATCACAGGCTGCCTGCTGAGAATGTTTGAACTGATTGTCTATAAATAATTGCATCTTGTCACTGAACCTCAGCCAGATATAGCCACCTCTAGCCAGCTCAATCCTCTTGTCATGTTCGCCCAAACAAGTTAAATTGCTTTCCTTCCAGTGCAATTTTTAGTGTACGGTTTGGAAGAATTTTTAATAGTTACATCAATGTGACAAAGGCAGATGAAATTCAGCTTCTTGTCAACAAGTCCAATAACAAAGTTACATTGGTAAAACAAAATGCTTCTCTTTGAGTAAATCGGGGTGGGAACCCATTTCTATTCGAAATTTCCAATTGTCCTCATTCAGAGATGTTTTTAGCTTGTCTAAGACGCAGAAGGAGGCTGTTTGTTCCATTGAGTCTATGCCAGTTCCTGGTGGGACAACATACAGAAAGTCCTACAAGAAGTAACGGACACGGCCAGTGCACCACAGATAAAGCCCTCCCCTCCATTGAACACATCCACATGGAACGTTGTCACTGGAAAGCAGCATCCATCATCAGGGATCCCCACCACCTAGGTCATGCTCTCTGCTTGCTGCTGCCATCAGGAAGAAGGAATAAGAGCCTCAGGACTTACACCACTAGGTTCAGGAATAGTTGTTACCCCCCTCAAGCAACAGGCTCTTGAACCAAAGGGGGCCAACTTCACTCAAGCAACACACATCAAAGTTGCTGGTGAACGCAGCAGGCCAGGCAGCATCTGTAGGAAGAGGTGCAGTTGACGTTTCAGGCCGAGACCCTTCGTCAGGACTTCACTCAACTTGCCTAACCATTGAAAATTGTGTCTAATTCTGATTACCTTCTTTCAGGAAAGATGTCAATAAGATTGAAGGAGTACAGAAAAAATCTACAAGGACGTTGCCAAGACTTGAGAAGCTGAGTTACAGAGAAAGTTGAATAAGTTAGAACTTTATTCCCTAGAGCACAGGAGAATGAGGGGAGATTTGATAGAGGTATAGAAAATTATGAGGGGTATAGATAAGTAGGCTTTTTCCACTGAGACTGGGTGAGACCAAAACTAAAGGTCATAGGTTGAGGGTGAAAATTGAGATACTGAAGGGGAACCTGAGGAGGAACTTCTTCATTTAAATGATGGTGTGAGTGTAGAACGAGCTGCCGGTGAAGGTGGTAGATGTGGATTTGATTGCAGCATTAAAGAGAAGTTTGGAAAAATATATGGACAGGTGGGGTTTGGAGGGCTATGGTCTGCGTGCAGGTCGATGGGACTAAGCATGGACTAGATGGGTGAAAGAGCTTGTTTCTGTGCTGCAGTGTCCTGTGACTTAATGAATCTATATTTATGTTATGTTGATCAACATCTTATACATATATCCTTGTGTCTTTGTCCTCATGTCCTCCTTCTCCCAGGACACCCCATGATACTTGAACTGTCTGTTAACAGGAAAGCTTTCCAAAATTCCACAAGGCCATAAGGCTATAAAAGGCAAGAGAAAGGAGAGTAAACGAGCCATGATCAAATGATGAAGCAGACTCAATGGGCCGAATGGCTCATGTCTTCTATCTTGTCTTGATTAAGATTAAGTTATTTTCCATTCTCCTGCATTTTCAATAGTGCTAATCAACACTAGCTGTGCTCCTGTGTACTTCCACTAATGATCCTCTCACCATTCCTTGTCCCAGTCTGGTTTCTCCATCTGAGCCATATTGTTGAAACCCCCATATCCCTGGAGCTGTTCTGCACCTTCTCTAGGTCCGCTGCCCTTGCTGACCTGCTGAGTTAAACTTCTGCCACTGTTCCAGGCAAGCATAATGATGACAGGTCCTTCTTTAATGAACCCACAATAAACTCGCATCTGCTGACGTAGATTTGCGGATGATTGAAGATGACTCACTGGCTTGTAAAACCATGACTTACAGGGATTCAGAATACATGAGTGAAGGGTTCAACAAGATTATGACCAGACATTTAATAGCCTCTACTGTCATCTGGACTTTCTCAATAATAACAGTTCTGTTGCTGTTGACAATTAAGTGATCCTGTTGCCATGAAAAATTGATGAATGTTCTAACAGCATAGGAGTAGTAGTGTGATCACTTGAGATGAGGATGATGTTCTATTGAGGGGTTATTCCCTTAATGGAGAAGGCCTGTGAATGACTTTGTTGAAGGTGGGGAGGTTGATGCATGGGCAATCATCTCATGATCCTTGATAGATCTGGGTCAAGGTCTGGTGGTGTGGAGTGCAATACAAATGGGGACTCTTCACTCCTGAAGCCTCCCTCTGCCTTCATGCCGTTGTGATGTGTCATCATCTTCTGCCAGATCCACCACTGAGATCGATCTTCGTCTGGAACCTCCCCAAGGGTGACCCTATCAGGACCTAAGCACCAGACGACTGAACTCCAGACTTCAACGCTCTCAAGATCTCAGGAACTCTCAAGCTTCTCCACCACAATAAGGTGACAGCCCTCAGGGAAGATGCAGCATGCAAAGTGATGCTGAGAAACACATTTCCACCTTGTTCCTGTACACTGAAATCATAGAAAATATTAGAAACCATGTAGCACCCTCTAACTCAATGTCAACAAGACCAAGGAGCTGATTATTGATGTCAGGAGGAGGACACTGGAGGTCCATGAGCAAGTCCTCATCGAGAGATCAGAGATGGAGAAGGTCAGCAACTTTAAATTCGTTAGCGTTATCCACAACTGGGACTTCCTGGTGGCCAAACACTTTAATTCTGGTTCCCATTCTCGATCCGTGGCCTCCTCTTGTGCCAAGATGAGACCACCCCAAGGGTGGAGGAACAACACCTTATGTTCCTTCAGGGTATCCTCCAACCTGATGGCATGAATATTGATTTCTCCTTCTTGAGAACAAATTGCCCCAACCCTTCCTTTATTTCCAACTCAGACCTTTTACTTCTTCTCACCTGCCTATTTCTTCCCCTGGGTCTCCTCCTCTCTCCCTTTCTCCTATTGTCCACTCTCCTTTCCTATCAGATTCTTCATCCTCCAGCCATGACCCACCTGCCACCATCTATCACCTTTCAGCTAGGCTCTTTCCCCTCCCACCCCCCCCATCTTTTTATTTTGGCATCTTCCTTCTTATTCTCAGTTCTGAAGATAGGTCTTGGCCCAAAATGTCAACTGTTTACTCTTTTCCATTGACGCTGCCTGACCTGCTGAGTTCCTCCAGCATTTTGTTTGTGTTGCTTTGGATTTCCAGTATCCTCAGACTTTCTTGAATAGGCCCTTCCTGCCCTTCAAACCATGCCACCCAGCAGTTTCCTCGATTTTATGGGCTACAACAACAGAAGGCCACAAATTTAGTGGCCACTTTATTAGACACAGGAGGTAACTAGTAAAGTGGCCACTGAGTGTACTTAAACAGCTGTGGAAGTTGCAGCCACATAAGGGTTGAGACAATGTCTAGGCAAGGACAGTGGAGATATTGTGTGTAGTCTGCCTCGGCAGGAAAGGTCTTTGAAGAGCAAAGCTTCCCCTTGCACAGCAAGGGACCTTGTTATACCGAGACAAGATAAGGATGTAATCGAAAGATTCTAGCGTGACACTTACTATTGGTTGGTTAGTTTTTACAAATGTTATTGGTCGTTAACATGTAGATTCTGTTGGCTATTGCCCATCATCTCCGAAGCTTCTTTCCCGTAGCTATCCAGCTTCCCAATAAAACTCACTCAGGTGTCATACCCTGACTGTCCCCACGCATCATCCATTACATGGCCTTTTCTGCTCTCCCTGTCCTGTTGACAATTATTGAGGCTGTTCATTTATTTAAGTTTGATTATTGACATTTGCGCATGTGACTGTTCTGCTAATTGTTGATTGCTCTCGGCTGTTTGCACTGTTGTCTTGTAAATTGTTGGTTGCTATTGTGTTGTCTGTTATGGTATTGTCCTGTGTTTTATGCTTGGTACCAAACCACAATCGATACTGGTATGTTTCACCTACTGGAAATAAAGTGATTCTGATTTTGATTCTATTAATACCTGTATTACTGTAATATGATTGGTGATTGATCTCGTAGATAAGAAATTTGAACATACGCAATTGGTCTGTATCTGTATCCAACTAGTGAAGTTTGTATAAAAGTCTTTGTTCAAACTTCAGAACAGCATGGTAACAGGGGCAATGCCATTCTCTTTGTGCACAAGTAAATAAAATATGTTTGAGTGTGAGCCTTCAGAATCCAGTTAATCACAGACGATACGATTTCTTTCTCTTAGCATGAACAGGATGTTACAATTACTTTCATCAGAAGAGTCATTATGCTTTCATTAGTGGATTAAATCAGTGCATACAATCAATGATATGATAGCTGGAACTTAATGTAAAGCAGGGTAAAACATGGCTCTCTTGTTGATAACAGAATTAACTCACAGTATTGAAACAAACATTATTGGAATTAAAAATAATCGGTTCTGCAGATGCTGGAAATATTGAGCAATGCACAAAAATTGCTGGAGGAACTCAACAAGTCAGGTAACACCTATGGAGAGGAATAAATAGTCAACATTTTGGACCAAGACACTATCAGGACTGGAAAGGAAGAGAGCAGAAGCCAGAATAAGAAGGTACAGCTAGAGCTTGGCCAATTTCCGTCTAAATCTTTCCAATCCATGTACCTGTCCAACTGTCTTTTAAAAGTTCTGAGTGTACCTGTGCCAACCACTTCTGGCACCTCATTCCACATAGGTGTATAAAAAAGATGCTGTTCAGGTTCCTATTAAATCTCTCCCCTCTCACCTTAAACCTATGCCTGCCAGTTCTTGATTTCACAACCCTGGGAAAAATCTCCCTCCACCTTCTTATTTTTGCTTCTTCCCCTTTCCTTTCCAGTCTTGATGAAGGATCTTGGCCTGAAATGTCAACTGTTTATTCCTCTTCATCACGTATCAAGAGCCACGAGGTAATGTTGCAGGTCTATAAAACCATGGTTAGACCACCCTTGGAATACTGAGTTCAGTTCTTGTTGAAGGATGTGGAAGCTTCAGAGAGAGTGCAGGGGAGATTTCCCAGGATGCTGCCTGGATTAGAGAGCATATCTAATGAGGAAAGTTTCAGTGATCTAGGGATTTTCTCTTTGGAGCGTAGGAGGATGAGGTGACGTTGGAAGTGTATAAGATTATAAGAGGCATAAACTGAATAGATAGCCAGAGCGAATCTATGGAAAGGAATAAACAGTCGATGTTTCCAGGCCAAGACCTTTTAGGACTGTCAGAATCTTTTTTTTCCAAGGTGTAAATGGCTAAGATGAGAGGGTATAATTTTAAGTTGTTTGGAGAAAAGTATAGGGGGAATATCAGAGGCAGGTTTTTTAAACAGAGAGTGGTGGGTATGTGGAACACACTGCCGGGTTGGAGGCAGATACAGTAGGAACATTTATGGAACTCTTAGCTAGTCCCATGGATGATAGAAAAATGGAGAGATATGTAAGAGGAAAGGGTTAGAATCTGGGAGCAGGTGAAAAGGCTGACACAGTATCATGGGCCAAAGGGCCTTTAGTGTGGTGTACTGTTCTATGTTCTATGTCATTAACTATACCGAACAAAGTATATTCTTCAGTGTATGCAGGGGGCATAGGCAGGGTGGATGCACACAGTATTTTTCCCAGGGTTTGGAAACCAAGAACTTGAGGGCATAGGTTTAATGTGAGAGGAGAGAGATCTTATAGGAAGCTAGGGGCAGCATTGTTTTACAGAGGGTGTTACGTAAATGGAATGAGCTGCCAGACATGGCTGAGGCAGGCCCAATGACAGCTTTCAAAAGGCAGGTGGACAGGAAATGCATAGTGAGATATGGGACACTGTGTGCTTCTCGAGTGTACCTCCTCCCTGACGAGGGTAACGAGAAGGGACACTTCCTGGACGGTGAGGGTCCTTAGTGGTGGATGCCACATACTTGAGACGCCACGTTTTGAAGATGTCCTCGATGGTGGGGAGGCTTGTGTCCCTGATGGAGCTACTTGAGTCTTCAACCCTCTCTTTCTCCTTGCTGGCCTGGAAGAGTAAATTAGGAGCACAGGATGTGGGGAATTTAAATTCAGGGGAAGCCAATCTGGAGGTTAATGTTGATGTGGGGTGGAGACATCTCTTCCAGAGGAGGTGTAAGATGCTCCTTCCCTCTGCTGGGCTGCAGGTTACCCTTGGGCAAGGTGTAGCACCTGCTTAGCCCCCGATCAGGGTCACGTGAGCCATGGGAGCACGTGGGGGATGGTCGTACGAGCAGCAGACACATATCACAAGTCCTGGTTATGCGACCACTGACGCCAGGCAGACAATCTCTGAAGAGTATTGATGATGGCTGGGGTCGCCCATCTTGTAAAGACACTGCCCCAGAAGAAGGCAATGGCAAACCACTTCTGTAGCAAAACTTGACAAGAAGGATCGTGGTCACGGACAGACCATGTTCACCCATGTCATCCGACACGGCACATAATGCTGGTGAGGCCGTCGTCTCTGCTTGTGATGTAAAGGTCGGGCAGTGCAACCAACAGAAATGCAGATCATATTTTTCAGATGGTTAAATACCAATGTGAGAGAGGAACATAGAAGATAGAACATAGGAATGTGTTTTATCTATATTTCACCCATAGGATGTGGGTAACGCCAATGGGCCCTACATACCCCTGAGGTGAGGGAGGAATTGGTTCATCTCATTGGAGTTTGTCGAGTCATTGTAGTCCAAATGGGAGGAGAGATTTCCTTCTCTGAGGGACATTCATTTCTGTTTAAATAACAAACCACTAATTTTATGGACACCATCAACATCTTATTGAAACTCCAGATTTTCTTAAATGAATTTTAAATTCCCCATCTCCAGGGATCATAACTTATGCCTCGATGCCAACAGCCCAGGTTTCGGATACTCCAGAACCTTGATTGTCATTCTGCTGCAATTGCTACCAATCTTCACACACCTCCCAAGCTTCTTTGAAACCCAGAAGGCCATTCAGCCCACTGAATTTATGCTATCCCTCTGCACATTTCCATCAGTCTCATTCTGCCACTTGCTTCTTTATTCTCTCTCATATGTCCTTCACATCCTTGACACTCCTGACATCTACCCACACTAAAAGGTACTTTCCTGCAGTCAATAAACTTAGAAGCACATCTTTACGATTTGGGGGGGGGGGTGGATTTGAGAGCACCCATAGGAAGCCTACACAGTAACAGGGGGGAATGTATATACTTGATCAGAGTTCTGTAGGCTGAATTTAGCTCTGACATCCCTTCTATACTTCCATCCAATCCCCTTGAAATTATGCTGGCTTGCATAAAGTTCAAAGTAAATTTATTATCGAAGTACATCTATGTCACCATGTACAACCCTGAGATTCATTTTCCTGTGGGCATACTCGCAAATCTATAGAATAGTAACTCTAACAAGATCAATGAAACTTGAGTGCAGAAGACAACAAACTGTGCAAATGCAGATAAATAGCAATAACTAACAAGAACATGGGATAATAAGGTAAAGAGTTCTTAAAGTAAGATCGTTGGTTGTGGGAGCATCTCAGTGGAAGGGCAAGTGAATGTAGTTATCCGCTTTGCTCAAGAGCCTGATGGCTGAGGGGTAGTAACTGTTCTTGAGACTGGTGGTGCGAATCCTGAGGCTCTTGTAGCCATTTCTGCCTTGGGAACTGTCTGTGGCTGTCCACTCCATCTATGCCTCTTACCATCTTGTACAGATCTAGCAAGACCCCTCTCATGCTCCTTCGCTCCAAAAAGAAAAGCTCTAGCTTGCTTATTGTACCCTGATCAGGTGTACTCTTTAAAGCAGGCAGTATCCTGGTAAATCTCCTCTGCACCCTCTCTAAAGTGTCCACAAACTTCCCATAATGAGGCAACCAGAAATGAACACGATACTCCACTGAACCAGGTGATCTAACTTCCTCCTGCATTTTGTGTTTATTGCTGCCAAATCTCTTGTGTTTGTACTTTATTCCTTATGTTCTGATGTAAATTCAGCTGTTCCTTGCATTACCAGAGAGCCTTACCTTCAACTGTAATCCAGACCCGAGATTAGATATGACCTAATCTTTTTGAACCACCAGCTCCGCATACTTGTGGTGAATACCGTTGGAACTGACTGAACAAAGCAACAATTCAGCCCACTCACCTGTCAGCCAGCAGTGAGATCCTATTTTTACAAAACAAGTGATCAACGCCACAGTTTGGACAGATGCCTTTGGATATTTGCATTTAACCTCATTTGAACTTGACTTACCGTTTACATACAGACGGCAGGCAAATTTCAAGTCAAGCTCACTATGATGTGCACAGGCGTGTTGAGGTACAGGTATAAGGGATTAGATGCAGGCACCATGCAGACCATCAATTTCAGACCTTCCGTTGCTCAGAGTTGACTGTGGATGTTGCGTCCCAGCTGTATGTGTGAGACACGAGCCTGTGCAGTACGATACGGAGAGCAAGCTGTTGCCCATGCAGCAAGCTCCCCCTCTCCACACAGCTGATGAATCCAAAGGAGCGGCAGAGACCGATACAGTTTGGCACCAGGGGTGTTGCAGGAGTTGCCAGTCAGCGTTGAACTCAGCGTAGGACTGTCTCAGGGACTTCAGCTTGGGACTTTTCCTCGGGGTTTACTCCCGAAGCCTTCCCCAATGAGTGGGTGTAGCTGCAAGACAGCAGCGGTCTGATATCAGAGCCTACCTTCTCTTAAGCATAGCTGACAAGCCTCATCTGCCCGAAACAATTGGTTGTAAGGTACCAGTAACCTGCCGTTGCCCCTTCTCCTGTCAGCAGAACTGGTTCCACTGGGCTGAGCAGCTACATGAAGGCCAGGAGCTGGTCAGAAGCTACTTGAGACGCTCGCCATTGAGAGCATTTAATAGGTAGTGAGAGTTTATCACCACTACCTTTCCAGGCTTTGACAGCCTTAAGGAACGTCAGGTATACATAAATTATACCAGGCGGTGAAGAAAAGCAGTTTACAAGTCAAGAACATGGTGCAAAGAACCAGAGCCAAGTCCGTGGTAGTGCAAGAGGTGGTCCACAGTGTTCTGTTACTGAGGTGGAGTTTGGGTTGTGCAGGTCGACTCAAGAACCTTATGGTCTTAGGGAATAACTGTTCCTGAGCCTGGTGGTGTGGGACATCAGGCTTTTGTACCTCCTGCCCAACATTAGCAGAGGAAAGAGGGCATGGGCTGGGCGGTGGGGGTCTTCCATGATAGGTGGCATCTTCTTGAAGCAGCACCTGTTGTGGATGCTGTCAGGGGTGGGCGGGTACTGCGTCCTCTACTCTCTGCAGCCTCTTGCGTTCCTGTGCCTTGGAACTGCTGCACTGTAGCGAAACCAGTCAGAATACTTTCCACTGTGCATCTGGCAAGACCGGTAGGATTTTCTTTACTGGTACTGTATTTTGACAGCAAGATCTGGTGCCATGATTGCTTTAAAAATTTACAACTTGGGACTCACTACTGGATGATGAGTAACAGTGGATTTGAAACGTATAAAATCATGCTGCTGCATGATTGGGCAAAGTTCATACACAAAGTAACTGTGTAGAACACAAGGTCCAATGAATAAATCAATGGTTTGAAATATTTATTGCAGTTCAAATCCTCTGCAATTAAGCATAACAAATGCCAGGTTGAAGACATCCTTGACATTTTAGAAAAACTGCAAATGCCTTTATAAAAAAACATGCACATGATTTAACTATGAATGGCATAGAAAATCTTCTCTCGTACTTACTGGTTTGATCTAGTGCTCTCTGTAGAGTAAGTAGTTCTCCAACTTGCCATTGTGTTTCTCATTGAAACATAAACAAGGTCTCCGAGATAGTTTAACTGTCTAAAGAAGCAATGAATATCCGAGCTATCCAGCCAGTTCAATCTCAGAGCTGAGATTCCTCTCACAGTAAGAGATTAGGATGTAAAGTTATTACTGCAGAGAGAAGTTATGCAGGTTTCTGTTCATGACTGCCTCTGGACCAGGTGAAGATTGTTGAAACTAGGAGAGGATTTAACTCGTACAGCCACTAGACTGATTGAGGTTGAAATGAACCATGGGTTGGGGGTAATAATAGCTTCTATGTTGTCTATGATGTACGTAGGCAGGAAATGAGATGAGGTCAATAGACAATAGACAATAAGTGCAGGAGTAGGCCATTCAGCCCTTCGAGCCAGCACCGCCATTCACTGTGATCATCCACAATCAGTACCCCGTTCCTGCCTTCTCCCCATATCTCTTGACTCTGCTATCATTAAGAGCTCTATCTAACTCTTTCTTGAAAGCATCCAGAGAATTGGCCTCCGCTGCCCTCTGAGGTCCTGAAAAGAGAATACAGGGAGCGAGGTAGGAAGCCGAGAAGCAGGACCTCTAGGGTGGTAACCTCTGGATTGCTGCCTGTGAGTGTCAGGCTCCAAGTGCAGGAATTCCAGAGGCTTCGGCAATTAAAGCACAACAAAAGATTTATTACAGACATTAACCAGCAAAACTAATGAGAAGCTCAAGTTCCTCCAGCATTCTGCGTGTGTTGCTCGGATTTCCAGCATCTGCAGATTTTCTCTTGCTTGTGATTTGAAACTGGCGAGAACTCAGGCAAACTATACAGAATCTGGAAGAACTGAACTCACTCACAACATTCAGAGGAACTCGATCAGAGTTTCACCAGACAAGAATCCACGACGACTGAGCAAAGAGGAGTTGGCCTGCCTTCCTAAAATACACCCTGGAGTACGTCAGAATTCAGGACCAACCAGACAGCCCTGTGTCCAGTTGAGGCAATAGTCCCCAAAGACAACAAT
The DNA here is from genome assembly GCF_963921235.1 of Mobula hypostoma. Taxonomy (NCBI): domain Eukaryota; kingdom Metazoa; phylum Chordata; class Chondrichthyes; order Myliobatiformes; family Myliobatidae; genus Mobula; species Mobula hypostoma. Next base: position 7,848,131 of record NC_086109.1, on the reverse strand, counting down.
AGTAATGCAAGATATTGAAAACCCCATGCAAATTAAATTACCCCAAACTGAATAAAAGTGATAAATACAAAGAGAGCTTAAAATCCCCGTGATCCCATATGAGACACCTGAACACAAAGTGAAAAACCCAGAGCGAGTCCAAAGACAAACAATTAGACATAAAATGTAAACAGTCCAAGGAACACAGCATACCACAAGGTTACTCTAAGGCAATACAATCCACATGCTAACTGAAAAAAAATCTTTTCTTTTTAAAAAACGACCCCTGGTTGTGACAGTGAGGATAGGAATAGGATGATTTAGCAGATGACTGTGTGGCTGAAGAATTGGTGCAGGGACAGGGTTTCAGATTTGTGGACCATTGGGGTCTCTTCTGGTGGAGGTATGCCCTGTGCAGATGCCATGAACCCAAGGGGAACCAATATCCTTGCGGGCAGGTTGGCTAGAGCTGTTGGCGAGGGCTTAAACTATGTTTACAGGGGCCTGGGAATCAGAGTGGTATGTCAGAGGATGAACAGTTGGTGTAAAAGTAGATGCAGCCTGCAGAGAGACTGTGAGGAAGGACAGCCAGTGGGTAGGGCATAAATGCAGTCATAGATGTGTCTATTTTAATACAAGAACGGTCAGAATCAAGGGTGATGAAACGTCGACTGTACCTCTTCCTAGAGATGCTGCCTGGCCTGCTGCGTTCACCAGCAACTTTGATGTGTGTTGCTTGAATTTCCAGCATCTGTAGAATTCCTCGTGTTCCTTGTGATGAATTTAAAGCGTGGATCAGTACATGGAGCTATGCTGTTGTGGCCACTACAGAGTCTTGGCTCTCACAAGGTCAGGAATGGCTGCTGGATGTTCGGGGACTTATATGTTTCAGAAGGGACAGTGAGGGAGGTGAAAGAGGTGGGGGGGGTGGCATTGCTAATCAGGGATGGTATCACAGCTGCAGAAAGGAAGGGTGCCGCGGAGAGTCTGTCCATTGAGTCTGTGTGGGTGGAAGACAGAAACAGGAAAGGACCAATCACTCTATTGGGAGTATTCTATAGAGCCCCTAATAACAACAGAGACACCGAGGAACAGATCGGGAGTGGGGTGTGGGGCAGATTTAGAAAGCTATAAAAGTAACAGGTCTGTTGTCATGGATGACTTCATCATCCCTAATATTGATTGGTGCCTCCTTAATGCAAACGATTTAGATGGGCAAAGTTTGTTAGGTGTGTCCAGGAAGGGTTCCCGACACACTGTGTGGACAGGCCAGCCACTGGATTTTTAAAACAGGTTATCTAGTGGTTGCCATAGCTCTCTGGGATTCTGTTAAGTTAGTAAATTTGTTTATTATTGTCACATATATCGAGGAACAGTGCTAAGCTTTGTTTTGCCTACCACCTATACTGATAATTTCATCACAACGGTGCATTGAGGCAGTACAATGGAAAACAATAACAGAATGCAGAATAAACGCATTACTGTTTCAGGGAAGGGCAGAACCAGAAGACAGTTGAGTACAAAGTCCATAATAAGTTCAAAGTTCAAAATACATTTATTATCAAAATACATATATGTCACTATATACTAGCCTGTGATTTGTTTTCTTGTAGGCATTCACAGGAGAACAAAGAAATACAATAGAAGCAAAAAACTACACACAACGACTGAAAAACAACCAATGTTGGAGGAGAAGATGGTGGCACGACGCAGCGCGCGCGGCCTCTCTGGTGAATGAATAATATCTGTAATCTGTCAAGTAGGGGACTGTGCACAATTCTGATTTGATGGAGACGGACGTGAGAGTACGGAGGAACATCTGGAAAACCTCTGAAATGCCCGCTTCGCTGCCACTGCTACTGTGTGGTAACCGTAATCTCCGGAGCAGAAGGCCCCAAAATCTTTGGCTTTGTGTGTTTCAGTGACCGGGGCGAGGTCGAAGGCGCTCGGCAGAGGATGGCGCTCAGGAGGCTGTATCGGAGGCTCAAAGTTTTCGGATGGATGGACTCAGTGTTGGCTGTGGTCGGATGCTTCCAAGGCATCGGCAAGTTGACGGTGCCTGGAGGTTTATGGCAGGGAGTTTCTCCCTTTTGCCGCCTACTATCAGGGACTCGGGAGTCAATCGACTCGGGGAAACTGAGACATTTTGTTACCGTGCCCATGGTTTGTTCTTCGTCAAGTTATGGTATTGCTTTCCACTGCTGTAACTATATGTTATAATGATGTGGTTCTGTCAGTGTTAGTCTTTGGTTTGTCCTGTTTTCTGTGATATCACTCTGGAGAAACATTGTATCATTTCTTACTGCATGCATGCATTTCTAAATGACAATAAAAGAGGACTGAGTGTTCTCATAATCTAATGTGCAAAAGAAGACAAACTGTGCAAAAAATAACAATGATACCATAAGACCATGAGATATAGAAGCAGAATTAGGCCATTTGGCCCATCAAGTCTGCTCCGTCAATTCAACATGGCTGACCCATTTTCCTTCTCAGCCTCAATCTCCTGCCTTCCCACCATACCCCTTCATGCCCTGACCAATCAAGAATCTATCAACCTCTGCCCTAAATATAAGTAAAGACTTGGCCTCTACAGCTGTCTGTGGCAAAGAATTCCACAAATTCAACACTCTCTGGCTGAAGAAATTCCTCCTCTTCTCCGTTCTAGTCACCAGCAGCCAGCCAGAAAAGTCTCCTTTTATTCCCACTCTTTGCCTCCTGCCAATCAACCACAGCTTTATCCATGCTAGAATATTCCCTGTAATACCATGGGCTTGTTAAGCAGCCTCATGTATGACACCTTGTCAAAGGCCTTCCGAAAATCCAAGTACACAACATTAACCAATTCTCCTTTGTCTATCCTGCTTGTTATTTCTTCAAAGAATTCCAACAGGTTGGTCAGGCAAGATTTTCCCTTGAGGAAACCATGGCCTATTTTAGCACATGCCTCCAAATGCCCGAAGACCTCACACTTAATAATTGACTCCAACATCTTCCCAACCACTGAGGCCTATAGTTTTCTTTCTTCTGCCTCTCTCCCTACCTGAAGAGTGAAGTAACATTTGCAATTTTCTAGTCTTCCGGAATTACCCCAGAGTCTAGTGATCGTTGAAAGATCATTAGTAATGCCTCTGCAATCTCTTCAGCCACCTCTTTCAGAACCCTGTGGTGTACATCATCTTGGCCAGGTCACTAATCTACCTCCAGCCCTTTCAGTTTCTCAAGAACCTTCTCTCTAGTTATGGTAACTTCACCCTCTTCATGACCCTGACACCTGGAACTTCCATCATACTGATAGTGTCTATCTTTCCTTTAGAGCACTTCTTCCTCTTTGGGATGTATGTGTCCTGTGCCATCCTAATTGCTTCCAGAAATTCCAGCCATTGCTGCTCTGCTGTCAACCCTGCCAGTGTTCTTTTCCAATTAATTCTGGCCAACTCCTCTCTCATGCCTCTGTAATTCCTTTTACTATACAGAAATGCTGAATTATTAAATAAATAATACCAAGAACAAGAGTTGTGGAGTCCTTGAAAGTTAGTGCATAGGTTGTGGAATCAATTCAGTTTTGAGGTGAGTGAAGTTATCCCTTCTTGTTCAGGAGCTTGATGGTTGAAGTGTAATAACTGTTCCTGAACCTGGTGGTGTGGGACCTAAGGCTCCTGTACCTTCTTGCTGACAGTAGCAGTGAGAAGAGAACATGTCCTGGGTGGTGGGGGTTCTTGATGATGGATGCTGCTTTTTGTTGTGGCAGCGCTCCTTAAAGACGTGCCCAACACTGGGGAGGGCTTTTCCTGTGAATGACTAGGCTGTATCCATCTCTTTTTGTAGGCATTGTATTCTTGGGCATTGACGTTCCCACTCTGGGCCCATGATGCAACCGGTCAGGCTAGCCTTCGCTGTGCATCTATCAAAGTTTGTTAACATTTTAGATGTCATGCCAAATCTGCGCTAACTTCTAAGACAGTAAAGGCACTGTCATGTCTTTTTTGGAATGGTACTTATAATGAAATGGATTGGGAAGTCAAGAGCCTATTTTATTATAGTAGAGGACCGTTCAACAGTCGGGTAGAATGTTGAGTACATTGTCTTTCACATTCCTTTCATTACAACAGTGAATATATTTTCAGAAGTACGTCACTGGTTGGAAGGTTTCCCTGTATGCCCTGAGTTGGTAAAAGTGCTATGGAAATATAAGAGGTGTTTATTTTCTTGATAATGCTTCAGGCTACTTTATATGGGGTTTCTTGCTCCTCTTGTCTTTCAGTGTAGAGCTGGCAACAAGCTCGGTGCCAACTAGCTGTGTGTGTTGAAACTGGCAGGAGGCCATTGTGCGTCGGAAAACTTTGCCTTGATACTGATACCATCTGCGAAGGACTCACACGTCTGCAGTGCATGAGATTGGCGCAGAAATCAACCCACTGAACTTGCTATTTCTTCCGCTAGATCTAACAACAGCTCAAAACATTCCTTACGGGTGCAGACAATTACAGTTCAGTCCTACGTGTCCTGGATGGTAAAGATACTGAACGACGGATGCCACCTTTGTGACTTCTCCTCGATGGTGGGAAGGCTAATGCCCATGATGGAGCTGGTGAGTTTACAACCCTCTGCAGCTTTTTCTGGTCCTACACCAGACGGCGTTGCAACCAGTTAGAATGCTTCCCACCTTATATCTGTAGAAATTTGCTCGAGTCTTCTGGGGAAATCTCCTCAAAGACCCTAGTGAAGTTTTTGCTTATTTTTAAGACTAAGGTAAATCTTGATTAGCAAGAGGGTTGAAGGGAATGCATGGAATGTTGAGTTATGTTACAAGCAGAGCAGCTGTGATATTATTAAATGGCTGAGTGGGTTAGATGGGCCGAGTGGCTTAATCTTGCTCCAAGCTTGTATGTTTGTATAGGAAATCAGGTTCAGTGATGGTTATCATGCACGGAGGAAATGGGTGAGTGGGTGTTGATGTAAGTGGGATATGGGTGATGGATGGTGTAGTTTCTCCAGTGCTCCAGCTCAGTATCCCAGGAAGTATCAATGACAAATATGACCACAATAGATTTTGCAGATACTTGAAATCTTGAGCAACACACACGAAATGCTGGAGGAACTCAGCAGGTCAGGCAGAATCTATGGAGAGGAATAAACAGTCGACATTTCAGGCTGAGCCCCTTCATCAGGGCTAGACAAGAATAGGGGAAGGAATCAGAGTAAGGTGGGAAGAGGGGAAGAGGTACAAGCTGGCAGGTGATAGGTGAGACCAGGTGAGGGGGAAGGTAGGTGGGAAGGGGAGGGGGATGAAGTGAGAAGCTGGGAGGTGGTAGGTGGAAGAGGTCAAGGGCTGAAGTAAAAGGAATCTGATAGGAGAGGAAAGTGGACCATATGAGAAAGGGAAGGAGGAGGGGCACCAGAGTGGGGTGAGGGGTAGGTAAGGAGAAGAAGTGAGAGAGGAGCCAGAATGGGGAATGGGAAAAGGGTAGAAATGATCAGAAGTTAGAAAAATCAATGTTCATGCCTTCAGGATGGAGGCTACCCAGATGGAGTTTGATATGTTGCTTCCCTAACATGAGTGTGGCTTCTTCATGGCTGTAGAGGAGGGCGTGGACAGACACGTCGGAATGGGAATAGGACTCAATTTCAAACGGATGGCCAACAACAAGTAAAATTTGCATCCGCCAAAGGGATAGATCGGTGTATAAGCATGATTGATTCTAATTACAATATTTAGTGCAAAGCTATTGTAAACCTTCAGTGATTGTGTGTTCTGGAACGTTATTTACATGATTGATTTCAGTGGGATGCTTTGAGGCTGAAATAAATTGTGCAAGAGCGTTAAATACTTTTGAATCACCTGTTCGTTTACTATTTTATTCAGTTAAGCTCAGAGAATGGGGAACAGGTCTCTGCAGTTTTCACGTTAGATGTTGTTCAGCAAAGAAGCTACACATGTGATGGACATCTACACCTGCTCCAAGTGATGAACATGTCCACCTGGCCATTTCTGTCGTATTCGAGTGATATTTAAAATTTTTTGTTTGATCAAGCATTCTTGTCAGTTTAAATCACTCATTACAGTTAAATGTAAAAATATGTGAATTCTGTATGTCATGACACTACCATGTGACAAGTGCACATCTCATTTAAAGTAAAGTACCAAGGTAGACTCACATTTTGGACTCCCATCTTTTCCTTTCAATTAGTTCTACGTTTTGGAGTTACAAAACAGCAGCGATGAGGAAGTTTTAAGCAAACCTGAGATGACTACCAGTCTGGGGAAGTGCAGCAAGATGTTTGAGTTAAAAAAATGGGCAGCAAGAAATGGTCAAGTAAAACAAAACATTGCAACACATGCTTCTTTTGAAGGGAGAGACATGGTCGAGTTTAAAAAAAAAAGGCAGAAAACTGAAGAATTCATGGGTTCATAAACAATGAGTACCAGGTGATAATACTGTAATCATAAAAAAGGAGCTGCAATGTTTGGCTACGTAGGAAAGATTGATGCATTTGATTACATACCAGATAACAGGAATATGCATACTGAGCTAACTGAGAAATATTTTAAAGTCAATTGAATAGCCAATGAGAAACAAGTACCAGATTTGCTGAGACCATTGGGTTGGAAAGCACACCATTTTGGTTAGGAGTTTGACTGTTCCAACCAAAACAGCCGAAATGAGCTTTGCTGAATTCATGAAAGTAATGCAGGAAAATTTAGAACCAAAACCATTGTTGATTGCAGAATGCTTTAGTTTTCATAAGCTGCATCAAAAGGAAAGGCTGTCCATTTCAGCTTACATGGCTGAATTGAAGAGATTGTCTGAAGATTGTCAGTTCAGTAATGGGCTTAATGGTGCACTGAGAGATTGTTTAGTTTATGGAATCTTACAAGAAAGCATTCAGAAAAGGCTCCTAACTGAACCACAATTTACATTTAAAAGAGCAGTTGAAATGGCTGTATCAATGAAAACAGCAGACAGAGACACAATTGAGTTGCAGTCAGGAATGAAAGTGAATGTGAACAAAATTGCATTATCTAAACAGAAACCAGACTGGCTGAACAAATTGTGTTATCTACATGTCAGGGGTACACATATACCAGACCAATGCATATTTAAAGGTGAAACCTGCAGAAAATGCTACAAAGTAAGACACATACAAAGAACATGTCGGGCAGACAAAAATAACTAGTCTGCGCAGGGAAGAGATAAAACTAATAGGTCAAGTTGCAGTTTCAAAGAGAGCACTAATCTGCATGCTGTTGATGAAAAATCTGATAATCACAAGAGCTGGGTCCTGAAATTTGCCTTAAGATTTACAATGTAAAAACCAAAATAGATAACCAATATGGTTTACACCAGAAGTGAATGGAAAATTAATTAAAATGGAATTGGACACCAGCTCAGCTGTTTCAGTCATTACACAAAATGGCATTTTGAAGATACTGAACTGAAACCTGCATGTGCCCAACTACAAATTTAGAAAAGTTAGCTCCTGTGGGAATGACATTCATAACAGAATAATACAACAATCAGTAGCCACATTGGGCTTGTAGGTAGTAATAACAGGAGGGCCAGCATTTATTCCGACTACAACAGTTTTTGTAGGTAATGTATCTGAGAAAGCTTCTGATATGTTAATCAGACAGTTACTTATGAAATGTGGCTTGGTTTTAAGCTGGAAGAGAATTCAAGGAGTGTCAGGAAAGTTGCAAGCTTTTGGCTTTTGTGAGTATTTTAGATTAGATTAGATTCAACTTTATTGTCATTGTGCCGAGTACAGATACAAAGCCAATGAAATGCATTTAGCATCTGACCAGAAATGCAAAGAACAGTGTTACTTACAAAATAACTGTGAATAAAAAAAGCGCTACAGCACACAAATATAAAAGTACTGAGACAGTACAATACGGATGCAATACTGCTTAGTGCTGTGATGTGAGGTTCAGCAGGGTCACAGCCTCAGGGAAGAAGCTCTTCCTGTGCCTGCTGGTGCGGGAGCGGAGGCTCCTGTAGCGCCTACTGGATGGGAGGAGAGTAAAAAGTCCATGGTTAGGGTGAGATGCATCCTTGATAATGCTTTTCGCCCTGCCCAGGTAGCGTTTATGGTAGATGTTCTCAATGGTGGGCAACTGGGTGCCGATAATCCGCTGGGCAGTTTTCACCACACGCTGGAGTGCTTTGCGGCCCAATATGGGACAATTGCCATACCACACTGAGATGCAGTTGGTGAGTATGCTCTCAATGGTACAGCAGTAAAAGTCCGTCAGTATCCTGGGATAGAGGTGAGCTTTCTTGATGCTCAGCAGGAAATAAAGGCACTGTTGCGCCCTTTTGATCAGGATGGAGGAGTTCAGGGACCAGGTGAGATCCTCGGAAATGTGGACACCAAGGAATACACCAAGGAGTATAAAGAAATGGAATCTGCTCTATGTACATTATGGTAATTGCAGGAACTTCAAGTGAGAAACAAAAAGCTGCTTATAAAAGTAGGTGCAAAGACCAAAGCCCAGCTGGATGAATGGAAGACCAAGAGAAAAAGAGTCAATGGA